>NC_081318.1:35407698-35417698 GCF_026419965.1 Kogia breviceps | reverse complement strand
TAACGGGAGCTAATTATAAAAATGTTCATTCTAATGTCTAAAATAAACCTCAATCTCAAAAATAAGGTATAAACCGTTCTGAAACAATGCTGTCAAAGAAATCTTATGATAGGTCCCTTACACACACACACACACACACACCAGAAAGGAGGACGAAAGCAGTTTCCTGACCAGATCCTGAAACTCTCTTTAACACAGTCATGCGGTTACCTTAAAATTCTGGCCTTATCACTGCATCCACCTGCTAGGCTCATGTCGGACTTTTGCACTAAGTTGAGGCCAGTGGAAGAAATGTCTCTAAGTGTACCGCCTATGCTGTGGGTCTTCCAATGGGAAGGCAAGAGGTGGGTCTGGTGAGGAGCAGTATTAAAGGGACGTTTGGCTCCCAAAAGGTAGCCTGGAAGTAAAAAGTGCTCAAAGGGCGAGAGAATGAAGATCCGTGGGAGAGCCGTATTATGCTCAGGAAAAACAGCAAGGGATCCCAGGGAGTTGCTGTGGGCGGGAGACTGAAGATTGAAGTAAAGTAAGCTTGAGGGTGAAGGAAAGATAGGTGGCAGGAAAGGTGAAACTGCCATCATAAGAGAAGTACATACTCAGAGCTCTCATTAGCCAGGGGATCAGTGAAGGCTATTGCAAGTAGTCCAACCTTTGGGAATTTGACTGTAAGTGGACCCACTGCATGGAAGCTTGCAAGCTTGCACAACTCAATCACTAAGCTTTTTAAATAAAAAAGAGGGAGGTTTTGCCTGCTAGGCAGGTCTTTCTATGTTCTTGGAGATATAATTATTTCTTATGGCTTTAACACTTTTTTACTGTTAAATTCTCTATTTCCTATACTAAAATATTCCTGGTCTCAAGAATTTGAAGCTACTTTTTCTTTAGGCAAGGATGAGAAAAAGTATGACAGAATACACCTGCTTATCAGGTCTCATGTAAACTGTAACCAGTATATATTTTTGTATTGGTACCTCGGTAACATTCTTTAGTTTTTAAGTCCTCCTTTCACATATGTAAGATACAGAGATAGATAGTTCAACACATTGCAGAAAATATTACGTTTTGGTATCATAAATGAACGCCAACTCAGTTTGTCAGAGGTTATAGAATAACAATGAAATAAACTTTCCCCAAGCTTTCTTCTTCCCTTGTTTTAAAAAATATTCATAGTAGAAAGGACTGACTTAAAACATTAAAATAATTTTAATGAATTAAACTAGCATTAAAATTTACAAACTTTAATGGACAACTGACCATTTAGCATGTACCTTGAAAAGTAAAACTTTGTATAGATTTTCACCTGCTTGAGAAATAGATGCTACATATGGTAATTATAAGAATGTGTGAGAGTTAAAGAAGATTTAATATAAAGATTAACATACAAATATAGTTTTGAAATAATATATGGAAATAATTAGTTCACCAGAATCATCAGTATTATCAAATCCTTTCCAATTATATTGTGAACGGGGCTTATTGAACTATAAGATGCAGAAGCATAATGGCTCAGTAAAATACATCTGTATAGCTACCATTCTTTCAGATTTGCTGCTGTACTATATTTAAATGAAATAGCATAGAAAGGAAATAATTTTAGTACTTTATGCTGTTTTCATATTGAAATACTTGTGTTTTGTTGCTTGTGTTTTAAATCTTAGTTTAATTATAATCCTGGAGCAAAACATAACATACTGAATTACTGAATTAATTAATAGCTGATTGAAGTGAAAGATAAGATTTTTATTTGTTCTACTCTTATGTTTCCCAGATGTTTGTGATTCTTGAATATCTAAGGATATTCTGTTTGCTAAAGGTAGTCATGGCCATTATTTTTTAAAAATACCATATTGAAATGCCCTACAACTTTGGATGTTTGGCATATTAACCTTTTTGAATGAATATTTGAATTTTTACTAATTAAAGGTTTTTGTTCTTTTTTTTTTCCCAGAAAGGTGACCTTAGTTTGTGAATAGCATTTTAGGCATGTTGCTTAAACAAGTGAAAAGCAGTGGCAAATACTTTATACCCAACTTATTTTTCATTTACTTAAGATCATATCACTTATTATAATAAAGATAATATCACTTGCTATAACAACAGATATCCTTCTCTAAATCATGTTGTAAAGGACTCCCTGTTCTGTTTTTAAAAATTAAAAATATTCATGTGCTTGTTCATTTTTTGTTCTTACACATTCAACTATGTCCTTCATATTTGGCATTTTGATTTATTAGGCAATCTTAGCATTAAATACTTATAGCAAAGCAGTACTAGATTTCAGATGCACTATGCATGGTGTCCATGATGAATTAATTCCACCAGAGCACAGAAGTTATTATTTAAATGCTAGTTTCTTTCAGAAGTTTTACATCACAGTCAAGTTTTCAAAATCAGTATTTAACTCATATTTTGAGGTAAATGTATGTGATTTTTTTTCTTATCTATGTAGATTTTCCATATACTTAACCCTTTCTTGTGTGACTGTACATAGAACTATTTAGTAATATTTAATATTGAAATCTTAAAATGAAGAACTATTTAAGAATATCTGATTACTTTTTAATCTTATGGCTCACTTTTCTTTAGATGTCATATTGGGAATCTTTTGGATTTAATGCATTTATTTGGTTAAATAAATTAGACACTGAAAAGAAACCAGGTACTGGACATAAAATGTCTTTAAATGTCACTGTAAATAATTTTGTTTAAGAAAAGTTCATAGAAATAAATAGTTATAAAGTTTTTATATGTACTGTTATTTATTCTTAGTTTTTTAGGAAGTCATTTGTTTTTCATACGTTTGTTTTGAGGAAATGGTAAGATGCCAAACAAAATGAGGTTGAATAGTAAGGCACCATGATTATAAGATGGAGTGTCCATGTATGTGGACAGATGAGTGTGGTGGGGGAGTGAGGTTATTTTTCCCTTCTTACCATCCTTGACATATACAGTTAGCACTATCATCTATCTATCCATATCCGTCCATCCATACGCATACATATACATACATACAAAAGAGGGTGGAAGAGAAGAAGGATGGGAGAGAGGTGGAGTGGATGAGAGAGGGAGAGAGAGACAAAGGTGAGAGAGAAGACCAGAGGGAAAGGGTTGAGTGAGCAACAAGAACCAATAGTGTCCCTGGTGGTGGCTGAGATAACACAGCTAACTGTACTTGCCCAGGTCAAGTTTCAAACTTTCGAACATTGTAGTGAATATGGAATAGGGTACATGCAGGTTTCTGTTATCGCTCTGGCATATGTCTGTCTCACATGGTACAGTTTTATACCAATGGAACCTATAACTCTTAGAGGAAAAAATAAAGCCAACAAGTCTAGCATTCAGTACTACCCTATCATAAAGTAAGGAGGTCTAATTGAGCTATGTCTTTATATCCTGCTATTTGTACAAATAAAAGACTACATCTTGATGCAAAATAAACACAAAAGCACTGTTGTGACTATAACAGGGAGTCATATACTAATTTATATAATAAGTGGTTGTGCACGCTTTATTCAAGATTATGGCTGCAAGAAATGGCATGAATTGCTGGGTGTGTTTAATGCTGGATTATAGCAATTTGAAACATGTCAAACACATGGCTAATGCCTCATGCTTCACTCATTCTTGCGTAAACCTGCATAGCCACCATCCATTATACCCTTGGTAACAACACAATTCTGCAAGTAAATATTGTTACACTAAGTAACCTTTCAATTCAAGTTGTTTAGGAAGAGAAAATGCAATCTTGTGCAGTCAGTTCCAGTGTCAGTTTAATGTTTCAAAAGGGAAGCGGTGTAGAGAATAAGTATCTGTACAGTGACTTGCTTAAAAAAAATAAAAGAAGAAAAAGAAAAGAAAGGAAAACATAATGCAGGGGAGAAAAGTAGAACTGTATCATTTAAGTGCAAGGTCGAAAGAGTTATTTTCCTATTTTCCGATGTGGCTGAAAAGTTGTGCATGATGGAAGATTTAAAGGTTTAACTAACAGTTCAGACAAACATTAAAACAGCGACTCCCAATTTCACCTTTCTCTTTAATGATCTGGAAATTATTTTCACTGATTTTTGTAAAATGTTTGTGGTAGGATTGAGAAGAATGAATAATTTAGTTTGATATATTTGGGATCACAAGCACATCCACTTTGAAAGAATATGCTGAATTTGTAATTATTAAAATATACTTTAAAAGGTAAACAGCACCTCACACTGTGCTGAAAATATTTCCTCTAGTGGAAAATAGGTGTAGAGATGTCACTAGGAGAAACTTAGTAAATACTGGAAAGCATCTTCATTATCCTTGAAGATACGTCTCCTTTATAGTGGACATACTTCACGCTGTCTTCTTTAGGTGAAATGTACATTATAATCATCTAATTACACAGTTGCCCTTCTTTTTGCATATTAATCTTGAGTCAGATTCTTCTGTTCTGTAGAGAAAAAAGTACTGTCCCTGTTATTGTTTTTCTTAAGCATGATTTTACTAACACTTAGATGATTGAACTTAAAATGTAAATCACAGTTTATACTCCAGGGTTTTATAAAGTCAAAAATTCCACAAGGGATAATAAAATCGTCTGGTTAATAGAAATTAGAAGTTATGTAGGTCTTTCTTCATAATTGTAATAAAGATTTAGACACATGACTCTCTGCTTGTTATTCTTAATTATTTGATGGCTTTGATTATAACACAGTAATACATGCAGAATTCTTTAATTCATTCAATTGGTCCTGACATTAACTACCCAAAGGTTAGTATTAAATACTGCACCTGTCTGCTACATTTGAACTTACAGTAATTTTAAGTTTTATTCCTTGTGTTGCAGACTCTACCCAGAGAAAATAAGTATTTCAAACAGATTTAGATGATGAGGTAAAAATATACACATACATATATACTCCAGATATATTGTCAAAAGTAAAATTTAAATGCAATATGTGGACGTTATGTCTGTCTGTTTCTACAGTTGAAGAGAACCCAAATTATAATTTTCATATAACTAGTAAAGGCAATCAGACCTTTTCTCTGAATATTTTAAACATTGTGCATGTAAAATTTATGCCTAATTTGAATACTTATTAGCTGCCTAATCTCAGAAAAGAGTATTAGCTTTGTTTTTTTCTTATAAAATCCATCACTGTGTATCAGTGTTCATTTGTATGATTTTTCTTTGTTAATGTTCAATAAGATGTTTAACAAAGCCTATTTGTTCGTAAACACATTTGGTTCAAAAGTAGTTTACTATAGTTACAGCAATTGTTTCCTTTATGATTATGGGTTTTTGTTGTTGATGTTGCTTTTTTTAATCAGAACAGCTATCAGTTGTATTTGTAGTTTTTATTATACTGACTTGCTTTGCTAGCCCAGTTACTGACGGTCTTTTATAAATTAGCAGGTCTTTTTTTTAACTGATTTTTCAGAGTCATAGAAATAATCTGATAATTTAGGTTTTGATGAAAATACCTTTTAAAACTATTAAACTATAACCATTAATTTCAATAGTTATAAGATTAGTATGCAAAAAAATCTCTGTTGGATATGTATCTGTGTTTGTGTGTCTCTCTCTATGTATGTCCATGGCCGCGTTTTGTAAGAATCTGGGGAAGAAGATCTGTCTATGACATGAAAAGATATTAAGCTTATATTTGCTTTATAATCAATGGGCAAACATTTTAAATGGACAAAAGTCTTAAAATACAACCAAGTTTAAAACAGTGAAATCATATAGTAACAAAAAATTAGATTGAATTATAAGTTTAACGTCCTTCTTTACTTTAGGCTGAGCTCACTGTCTGTCTAGCATTACTGTTAAAGTCACAGCATAGCCAGGTCATTTCTGAAATTCCGTCCGTAGAAGTAGAACACAGAAGTGCATCTATTAGGTTATGGCGTCGGATTCCGATATCTCTGAGAGCCAAAACTGATCTTTTTAAACCACAGATTCAAGATGTACTGTGAAATTCTGGTTTGTACGACCACATTGGTTCCCTATTTACTGCAAGGATTTCCACTGATCTTGGCAGGACATCTCATTGCTATCCTGAAAGTACAGTATATTTATGCAGTGAAAATGATAAAACATTTATTACTGTAGAGAAGGTAATATGCATAATTTATGCTGTTTTTAGCACAATCATTAGTGATATTCTTGATAGATTTTATTTCCAGCTTTCATATCTAATACATGCCTGGAAAATTAATTTTATATCTTTCATTTATTTGCCTATGTTAAAATTGAGTTTTAAGTCATCTTCAAGTGAACAGTTTGATTGCTGCTCATGCATAAGCTTAATTACTTCCCAGGAAGGACAGTATTCAATGTTTTAAATGTCAGAAAAATAAATGAATATGAGCTGTTTGATTAAAAAAATAGGCAATATCTGACGTGTTTGCAGCAGGAGCTGTTTCTTAAAATGCCTCCAAGGCAAAATTTTATTTAGTCACACAAAAAAAGAAACCCATTATACTATTTATCATTGGTTGATACCATATGATTTGTAACACCCTTACAAAATTTTAATTTTGTATGATTAGCTGTGCATCATTAAACAACAGCCTTACATAAGATGTGCTGTAAAATTCTGACAGAATCAAGATAGTGAATATTTAAAATAAGGCTGTATAGTCATCCATGGTTGTCAAAGGTAGATAATAGGAAACATAGAACTGAGTGTGCAATCGTGCCTTCATTTAAACTGGTTTTATAGGTAGACTTTAAAATGTGGTTGTTCATAAATGTTACTGACCATGCTATAGGCATGGTGTGTTACTTTGGCTGTTAAATGTAACCACACAAAAATTGTTTATAGAAACCATAATTTCAGTGATTAGTATCTGGATGAGAGCTGAATTTGTATGGCTTTTCTTGGTAAATGACTATTCAAGGCTTTTTTTTTTTTTTCCTTCCAAAGATGCTGTCTCTGTAATTGGCAGAGAGGGACATCTTGATAATGGAAGTGTGAAGGTGTAACGTGTGTTAATTGATACTTCTTAATCACTTTTAGGTATTAAGTCATGATGCAGGAATCTGCGACAGAGACAATAAGCAACAGTTCAATGAATCAAAATGGAATGAGCACTCTAAGCAGCCAATTAGATGCTGGCAGCAGAGATGGAAGATCAAGTGGTGACACCAGCTCTGAAGTAAGCACAGTAGAACTGCTGCATCTGCAACAACAGCAGGTAAGTTTTGTTTTCCTCGGTGATTCCTTAAAACAAATAAGCCTGTTTTCTTGACTATGAAAAATGTATTCAGAGCAAATTGAGCATGTTGTGTTAAGCTACAGGAAGCTGAGCATTTATGATTATTTGGAACATGATTGAAGTCTGAGCAAAGATAGGATTTTCCTCTTAGTTACGTCATACCGGCGCCAGAGTGCCCTTCAGGTGTCAGGCTATTAATTAAGTTCACAGGGTGATTTTTCGGAATGTTCTGTAAAGCTTTGTAACAAATATTTTATAGCTTCCAGTTTACTGTCTAACATCGTGCTGCAGAACGTGATACTTAGTTTTCCACCAGAGGGCCACATTACTTGATACTTGCTTATACAATGAATTTCTTCCAGGTCTGAGCTAAGATGAAAAGGGCCACAGGACTTTTCACAACACAGATGCTTGCCTGTGATAGCTGCAAATATTAGCTGTTAATTAGTTGAAATTTGCTGAGAGATTGTGAGCCATGTAGACACTGTAAACATTTTTGTTGCTTTTCTTGAAAACTCATTTCAGGAGATTTTGAATATGCATCTTTGGATAACGTTAAAGAGCACTTTTTGTTTTCTGCTGGCGTCTCATAAAAGGCAGTTGTTCTCTTTAAACCTAGAAAAGTAAACAACTGCCCAATAAAGGTACACTTTTAAGTAGTGTATTATTATTCTTATGTGATGGATTCATTTTTCCTGAATTTGTTTGTCAATGAAATATTCTTTTCAGCCAAAGAATAGCCTCTCCATTCTTCACTGATTCAAGTCTGCAGAAACAGTGACAGAGAACAGACAGCTTTCAAAGCAAATACTTCTATTAGGCCAGAATGTGTATCCCTTTTTGCAAATAAGATTATACTTGTTTTAAAATAAAGGTGATTTCTTTAAAACTCTGGAGAGCATTCAGACTAAACATGAAAAGATGACTAAAATGAAAATATAATGAAGTATTATTGAAAATTGTTTCAAATTAAGTGATGTATCATTTACATTTTTAAGTTGGAATATAATGAGAAAGAATGCAGCTCAAAAGTTAAAGCAACTGCCCACTTGAGAGTAAAATTTAATAGAATCATTATTTTAAATAATAACAGCCTTTAGAAAGTTATCTTAGAGTATATGTACTGAGTAATATCTCAACCTTTAGGCATTGTTTTCAAGAATAGTCTTTTTAAAGCGCTACATATAGCTCTTTGAATAAGTTCCCTATTATTTGGGAATTATGTCTCTTAATAGACAGCAGTTATTAGGAAGATAATTTTTATTTTGTTTCAAAATATTTTGCTTTCACCATCATAGGATTTAGATGGCTACCAAAGTTGCAGAATTAGCCTATTTTACACATTACTTTAAATAAATGCAGGTTTCAGGATAACCCTTTTTTCCTTTCAATGTATTTATAGAAATATCATACCAGTGGAATGCTATAATATTCCTACTGCTTCCCTAAGTCAGAGTCCTTAGAATTTTAGCCAGATTCTATTTTGTCTGAGAATACATTAAACTGCGTTTATAAAGGCAAGTGAAAATGACAACTGAAAATAAACATTACAGTTTAGTACTAATAGACAACAGGTTCCGAAAGGAAATGCAGAGAAGTAACTTATTTTTCTTAAAACTCTGATTAGATTTTTTCTTATAAAGAAAACAGAGTAAAATCATGGCTATACTTTATAGTACTCTGGAGGCGTTTTATGATAAGGTCTGTAAGGTGTGTTTATAACGTGAGCTTGAAGTTTACTTTGTTCTACACAGTTTGTTTATATAAACCTTAAACAGAAGTAAATACAAAAAGTTATGGCCTTCAGATAACTTAGAAACTTTAGTCATGTGTTGCATGTTTGTGGAGTGCCTTCTAGAAGTGATTTAACACAATGGGTATAGTAGGTGTCTACAAAAGACAGTTCAAGAAGTGTCTACAGGAAGATATGTAATGATTTAATAAATAAACATGCAAAAACCTTTGTAAATGTCTCTTCCCTTGGTTATAGTTTAAATATATTAATATAGTTAGACAGTTAAGGTTATTGAATTTCTGTCCTTCCATGAGTGTATTTTCGACTAGGCCTTTAAGTTCATTAAGGATTAGAATGTCCTTTTAATAAAATGAATGCAGTTATTGCTTTTAATTCTAACATATTCAATACGTTTCAGAAAAAATACAAACCATGGGGAAGTATTATAACAAATTCATGAGAAGTGAAATAAATTTACAAATGTATCTTTATTTGGTGTTATTTAATTGTACGGTTTTGAACAAAAAATTCAATTACGTCTTAAAAGTATAATGGGCTAATCATTTTTGGCTAAGGTCTCTTATTTATAAGTATAATTTAGGAGGCAGTGAGTGATGTGAACAAAGTTGAATTTTGTTTGCCATGAACTTCTGGCAGAATATGGCCTGTTTTGAGAACAGAATGTTTACCTTGATTTTTATGGCTTTTGTATTTTCATGGAGGTGAGCAGTTTGAATTAAATCAGGCATGTATTTAGTAGGAAGGGTTAGTGTTTGGAATACATTATAACAAATACTTAATGATGAATGGACTGGCAGAGTAAAAGGGATTAATAAATTATAGCTAGTATATTTCCTTAAATTTTGTTTACTAATATTGAAATATTTCTGAAAGCTGGAGTATCTTCTTTAAGTTTTAATATTGTAATATAATGGATATGTTCATAGGAGCCACATCCTTGTTGGTATGCTTTGCTGTTTTATATTCACTGAAAAATTAGTAATAAAAATGCTTTCTCCTGATGAAATTACTATCTCCCTCATTCTTTTCTAATCTTCTAAAATTAGT
>NC_081318.1:35317698-35402698 GCF_026419965.1 Kogia breviceps | reverse complement strand
CCTTTTAATATATGTGTAGGAGGTAAAGGTACAGAAATTTGGTTTCATATACCATATGGATACTTAATAGTTAACATTCTTAAGGCAAAATAAAAATAAAAAGAAGCAAGGAATTGAAATATAAACACAAATATTGAGAGAACTAATAGTCATTCTTTTAATACCTTGCTTTAACTATTGTGTGTAATATATATGTATGTTATAAATAATACAAAAATACACCAAAATAAAATATATACACTATTTCTAATTTGGAATTGTGTAATGAATGCTTAAAATGACAGTTTACAAAAGCAGTGCCCAAACACACTCCCCAGTGTTGAGGGCATGATGCACTTCACATTTAACCAGCAATTGCACTGAAGAGGATCCTGTGGGACCATATCAAGTTTCCCATTGATTTCAATGGAGAATAATATTGCTGGCTTTTTTTGTCATATGTGGAGATCCTCACATGACAACATCTTTACTATGTATTGTTAAAATGCACACATTCTTCTTTATATATTTATGTGGTTGAAGATAAGCGGTAGCAAAGAGAAATTAGTGTTCAAAATCATTACTTCAGTGACTTCAAATATAACAATTGAAGAGTTTCTCTTTTAGTATTTTTTCAACTCATACTGAAACATATCTAATGTGGGATAATTAGTTTTGTGTACTATATTGGAAAAATGAACAATGCAGATGCAAGATACCAGGTGAAATGCTTCATGATAAATTTAGGTGAAAATTACCATTAGGAAAAAAAAGGTTATAATGTGGTTTTCTAATTTTTCAAAAATATATATTTCCTATTTATTAAAACATGTGCTGATACAGATAATAGAAAAATTAATTAATAAAATTTCACCTGCATGTTGTACCTGAATTAAATCAAGCACGTCCAAATCATTCTATGTGGCTTTAACACTTAATATATATTTTTTCTAATTTGTATTGTTTGTGTAGAGAGAGAAAGAGATGAGGGTTTTATTAATGACAATTTATTATAAAAATCTGATCAGATATAGTTTCATTATGTAATTTTTCTTTTCTTATAGTAGAGCAGCCTGTTTCGTTAAGGAAAAAAATAGGATGTAAAAAACAGCTTCTTGGTAAAAAGCCCTATTTAACTGGTATTTCCAAATTTTAATGCCTTCCACAAATATGTATTAGCTCTCTCACAGATTTTGTAAAAATCTCCTGGAATGGTTTTCTGACGTGTGTACTCAATCCTTAGAAATTACTTGTAATATTATTAATAATAAAATACTAAGGTCATTCTTTTCAGTCAATATGTACACTTTGAGGAAAAAGCTTTCTGCTGCCCCTTGAAATTTCATGTAGCCCATGGACAGTCCACTCCCTCCCTTCTCATTAGTGTCCAAAATGTCCCGCCTCATATGCAAAACTCTGCTCTGTAACTAAATAAACACTCTAGTAATGACCTCCTCACAGAAATTGCCTCAGGTTGAATTGTGGATACACAATTGAGAAATCTGTATCTATTCATTCACTAGGTTTGACGAATATGACCCAGTCTCTTTTCACTAATTGTTGAAAAAGCTGATGAAAATATTCTCCCAGCTTTCAGTATAGAAGACATTCATGCTGTGACAGAAGTAGATGTGCCGTGAGGGCTCGGAGAAGAGGTGGGAGTGATTCAGCCAGCTTAACTTGTCTGGGAAGATTTTAGGGAAGACATTTTAATTGGGTCATGAAGATAAAGGGGGGATCAATGGGCAGAGAAAGGGGAGGAGCGATTCTAGGTAGAAGGGAAAGGGTACACAAAGACAGGAAGCTGTGAAAAAGCACAAAATATTGGGGACCATTCAGTATTTTGATGCACCTCATGCAAAGACTAGGTAGGCAAGATCTGATTCTGGAGGACCTTGTTTGTTATGCCCAGAAGTTTTGACTTTCATTCTCAGGTGTTGAACAGCCATTGAAGATTTTTTCAGTTAGAAACATGATGGCAGATACGTATTTTAGAAAGACAATTTTATCACAGTGTGGCCTAGGTACAGGCAGTGCAGAAGACGAAAAGGAAACAAATTTAAGATGTAGAGCCAATAATACTTCAATTGGATATGGTCCACGAAGCACTAGGAAGAATTAGAAAACAAGTCTGGGATTTTGAAAAATGCTCGAGAATTAAACTACTTGAGTTCAATGCTGATTAATAGCTTGGTGGTCTTGGGCTAATCAATTAACCCAAGATTCATTTTCTTTATGAACTACAAGGAAAAATAACTAATAGGATTATTTTAGGGGTTAATAAAATTATGCTTATAAAATGCTTAGCACGTTTATTAATTTATTCAACAAATATTTAATGAGTGCCTACTAGGTATTAGGCACTTTGCTAGCAGATAAAATATGTAGCAAAAACTGATATCAGGTTCTTGGCTTCATGAAACTTACTATCTAGCAGGGGATATAGACACCAAATCATCACATACATAAATGTAAAATTGTAACTGTGACAAGCACTTTAAAGGAGATAAGAAAGTTACTTTATAAGAGCATAAATAGAGACAGCAATGGTGGTGAGGTGTCAAGGAAGGCTTGAGGAATTGAATGAGTAGAAATTAATCAGGTAAAAGTAGGAGTAAGAGGGTATTTCTGTACTCTGTCAAATAATAAACATATAGATAAATAGCAGCCAATTATTAGAAAATACAGATTCATTATTTTGTTTAGCTTTAGCTTATCATTTTATTTCCTATACCTCTGGAGCAGGAATTGATACATTAGTAGGATAGCGCCCACAAATGGTCTTTAGGTTTAGACTGATAATTGAAGAAAACTGCTTTGATGAAAACATGCTCATTCATTACTCACAATGCAATGCTATGCAATCAATCTTTAATTTATTGACCTTTTTGATTTTTCACTTATCTCTTGTATAATATTCACTGTTTGTGGACCGAAGGTATCTTATTGTGGTTGCTTTTCAGTGTTTATTGATACGTATTACATTGTTATTAGAAGTGGCTTGTGTGTGATTCTGAGTGTCTCTTTGTTTTCCTCTAAATTTCCTAAATCTTGTGTTATTATGAGATGCAGAATATGACATTAAAATATACATTTGTAGCTTTTAAAAATATTCATATTACTGGAGCAGCAAGTGTTTCCCAAGTCTACCCAGTGTACCTGCAGGACGTGATGTAGATGACCATTACATTTTTTAACAGTTTACTATTATTATGGGTGCATTACTTCTCCTCCTTTGTTAAGAAATCATATCTGCAACACCTGATTGCAGTTCTTCCACAGGGTCTTCCAAGCAGGCATCTTGTATAGTATGGGGATAAGAACAGATCCGATTTCACAAGACTATTGTGAGGATTAAGTGACTTTAATAGATTAAAGGTATGTCCTATATGGTAAGTGCTCAATAAAAATTAGCTGTAAGAATGGCTGCTCAATTATGGGTCAATTACACTTGACTCTTGAACACCACGGAAGTAATCCACCTGTAACTTGTGGTCAGCCCTCCATCCCTGTGGTTGCTCCAAATCCTGGGATTCAACCAATCATGGATCATGTAGTACTGAGGTATTTATATTGAAAAATACCTGTCTACGTGGACCTGCACAGTTCAAACCCACTTTTTTAAAGAGTCAACTGTATTACCAGGTAATAAAAGGCTTTTTCTTTGTATAATCCTTACATTGTCAAGTGTGAAAGTACCCTGAGCCTGAAGGAAGAGAAATAGTTCCCTTTACATCTCACTTCATGTCCCTGTAGACCTATAGACAACGTGCCCAGGCCTGCTCTGGTGGAGCCTCTGCTATTCTATAGCTACTCTAGATCTGCTCAGTCCAATTCAGTAGCCAGTAACCAATCACAGGTGGTTATTGAGCACCTAAAAGTGGCTATTCTGAAATAAGATGTACTATAAATGTAAAATACACACTGGATTTAGAAGACTTAGTACAGAAGGAAGAATGTAAAATATCTCACTAGTAATTTTAATACTGATCCATATTAAAGTGATAATATTTTGGAATATATTGGGTTAAATAGAATATATTATTATTTTATTTATTTATGTTTGGCTGCGTCGGGTCTTCGTTGTGGCATGCAGGATCTTTTGTTGCGGTGCACGGGCTTCTCTCTAGTTGTGGTGAGTGGGCTCCAGAGCACCAGGACTCTGTAGTTGTGGCATGCAGGCTCACTAGTTGTGGCACGTGGGCTTAGTTGCCCTATGGCATGTGGGATCTTAGCTCCCCGACCGGGTATTGAACCTGTGTTCCCTTCATTGGAAGGTGGATTCTTAACCACTGGACCACCAGGGAAGTCCCAATAACATACATTATTAAAATAAATTTCACATTTTAAAAATCTTTTTTAATGTGGCTACAATATTTCTATTTGACGTCACTAGTCTGCAAGGCCTTGGAGTGAAGTGTGGGGCATTGTAGCTTCATCTGGGCCTAGAATCAATTCTCTTATTCTAGTTATGTACTTCTCTATCAGAAATCTTATGTACAACCACAATCGAATTCTCTGAAATGGCCCAAATTTGAATGTGTTTTGTTGAGTCTCCTGCTCACATGTCTCCTATAAAGCAAAACAAGGGCCTCTTGAAAGGTACTGATATGTGTCACCAGTCAGGTATTAGTGCTATGTTTTAGTAATAAGGCATATGGTAGGAGGTGTTATGAGATTTTAAACTGCAATAGTCACGTATCTGCTTAATTCAGAGAGAGGAGAAAACCTATATGCCTATATTTAAAGTCATAGTATCCTGTATATAAGCTCAAATAGAAATATTTAGTTTGTGAAAAAAAGTATATTCATTACTACAGCTACTTTTGAAACAGAGAGTGGTATAGAAAGTGAATATTTGGATGTTTTGTTGGCCAGGATAATGACACTATGTAGAATTTTTTCCACTAATGTCATTTAGCTCATTTCAAAGAGAAAGTTGCTGAAGAATAATTTGAATTTAAAAGCTGTGCACACAAAATGAAATCTCTTTAAGTACATATCTTTATGATCTTTAGATATTGCTCTCCATTATTTTGGTCTTAGATGCCCAATGTAAAATAAAATACTTAAATCATCAAACAAACACCCTTTGTAGCCTAATCAGTTGCTATCCATTTACTACCAGAGTATTAAGACTAGCAAGTACAGCTTAACTTTAAAACACAAAAACGGGAGGTGTTCATGTGACCTGAAGAGGAGATGTTGTTTGATATCTCTTTTTAATGTGAAAATAGTTGAAGAAATCTAAGATGTGAATATGTTATTATTTCAGTGAAATTAATACTTTTCAAAAGACAAATTACCTTGGTAGAAATTAATATATTCTATTTCTTATGTATGAGGTCATATGACCTGGGGATCCACTCTCTTGTGGATTTAATTTTTCTTGTACCAGTATGACCTTGGAAAAGTCAATTTGTTTTTTTGGACCTCAGTTTTCTAACATGCAAAATGAGTAGGTTAGATTGAAAAATCCCTCCCACCTTCAAAATTCTAAAATTTCATGATTCTACTGTGTTGGAATCTACTTATGCTGTTGTAAAAGTATCGCAGTCTTACTGTGTGAACAAAGGCATGTTACATAACCTTCCAAAGCTTCAATTTTTTCACCTATAAAGAGGCTAAAGCTTTATATATTTTGGAGGTTAGAGCTGCATATGAATGGTTTTCAAATTCAG
Organism: Kogia breviceps; assembly: GCF_026419965.1. NCBI lineage: Eukaryota > Metazoa > Chordata > Mammalia > Artiodactyla > Physeteridae > Kogia > Kogia breviceps. Next base: position 35,397,038 of record NC_081318.1, on the reverse strand, counting down.
AGGCCTCTAGTTGATTTATCATTAAGTCCAATTACTTGTGACAGAAAATACCACTCAAATGACATGATCATGCTATTTAAATTTAGATGTGATACTATGACAACAATAGATATTATTGTGTTGGTTTTAAAATTATCATAAAATACTATTTTGTAATAACTAGCTTTATAGTTTAACTGGTTATAAATGTCCAGTAAAGATTGTTGTTTTGTAATAAATGGATCTTCTCACCTCCAAAGTTACCAGCATACTTAGAAACCTGTCTTCAAGTAATTATAATAAGGGAAACTCATACTCATGTCTTTTAACAGTTTCTAGAATATTTGTAACACATTAATAAAGTGTTTTGGACAGTTCTGTGAGGTAGGTAGCTATTATTATCCCCATTTTACAGATGAGAATCTTGATACTCAAAAACCACCTGTCCAAAATCACATTGAGAGTCAGACCCAAAATCACGCTTTCTAACCCTAAACCCTATATCCTATCAAAGACAGTACATTCCCATCATTATTATTTCATAGGAGATTTCATAGTTACTTAAATAATTAAGACATTTATCTACAATGCATATCGTTTTCTCAATAAAATTCCATCATTGTGATTAAGACTTATCCCCCTTTGGGGGACACTATAGTACGTGAATGAAGGCTTTAGATTTAATTTCTATATAGCCAGCCTCTTCACCCGTTTCTGTGATCTACCTCATACTGTGGAAATAACTTGTTCCTAAAGTCCTTATTATGTTATTATTAAGTGATTTCATAGTTTTAAGTTATTGGCATAGTGTTAGATATTTTGTAGGAGGAGGTATGTTCAGAGACAGAAAATGACCCTTTCATTTAATCTATTTTAAAACTCTCATATAATTATCTAAAATATTATATTTACTTAAATTTGGTTTTATTTTTATATGGCTTTAAACAAGTGATGCACTTGATAAAATTTAGAAGACCTTAACATAGAAGTCATAATATTTAGTAGTGAGTTTGCCATGCATCATCCATAGCTCTTCTATAGAGACTAAGCTTGATGGCCTACTATTCACCAGCACTACCTATGCAAACAAATAACAGTAATGATTACAATAATAATTTATCACCATTTTCAGTTGCTAGAAGTGCTTTAAGAGCTTTGACTACCTGAAGTTCCCAAAATGGAAGTGTTTGAACATCACAGTTCATCAATTTTGTTAAATTATGTTCTCATTACAAAGTTATTATTTGAAGACACAGTCTAGTTATGGTATAAAACTGAAGAGAATGATAACGTATTTATGTCTAACATATGTCACACAATGCTAAGAAATGTTTTCCAAAAAGTGGCAATAAAATAGTAGTAGAGGGGCTTCCCTGGTGGCACAGTGGTTGAGAGTCCGCCTGCCGATGCAGGGGACACGGGTTCGTGTCCAGGTCCGGGAAGATCCCACATGCCGTGGAGTGGCTGGGCCCGTGAGCCATGGCCGCTGAGCCTGCGCATCCGGAGCCTGTGCTCCGCAACGGGAGAGGCCACAACAGTGAGAGGCCCGCGTACCGCAAAAAAAAAAAAAAAAAAAAAAAAAAAATAGTAGTAGAAATTTAAAGTAACACCTCAACTATAGAGGAGAATTAATTTGAGAAGCAAGAAAGAATGGAAGAAGGAAAGAAAGATGGACAGGATTAAGAAATTTCTATTGTGATCTATGATAATCTTAGAAACTCTTCTAAAATTGGACCTTTGATATTGAAATATGTTAAGGCAAGATACAGAGGCTTGGGCAGATTACTGCCCCAAAATAAAATCGATCATTTTATTCATCCTAACTGCACCCAGTATCCTGGCTTTTATGCATGTATGTATAAGCAGTAAAACTGGTCACTGTGATAGTTACAATAATGATTAAAGAGCTGACATATGCACAGCTTAAATCCTAGCTCAAGAATCACCAACAATTGTTAAATAAATAATCACAATTTTTTAAAATGGCTGCTATCAGTTGAATCTCTGCTATCAGTTGATCATACATTCATCTCTTTCAAATATATTCTATCCAAATAAAAAATATGGTTCTTTAAAATTTGTGATAACACGGAATATATAAAGAAATTTACAACTCACTAATAAGACAGACAACCCAATTTAAAAATGAATAAAATATTTGAGTAGCCATTTTACCAAAAAATATATGAATGGGAAATAACACATGCTAAGATGCTCAACAGCATTAGTCATTAGGGAAGTGTAAATTATAACCGGTATGTTATGCTCCTTCACTCACTACATACTCATTAAAATTGTTGTAATAAGGAGGACAGATAATAGCAAGAATAAGGAGAAACAAGAGCCTGTATACAGTTCTGGTGGCAATGTGAAATGGCACAATAGCTTTGGAAAACAGTTTGGCAGTTTCTTAAAAAGTTAAACATACATGTACTATATAATCCAGTAACTCCACTCTTTTGTATTTACCCAAGAGGAAGAAAACATACATACACCCAAAGACATTTATACAGATATCTGTAGTAGCATTATCTATAATAACCAAAAGTAGAATACAACCCAAATGTCCATCAGCTGGTGAATGGATAAGTACCACATAACCAGAATACTATTCAGCAATAAAAAGGAATGAAATACTGATATATGCTGCAACATATATGGACCTCAAAAACATTTTGCTAAGTGAAAGAAGCCAGATATTTTATAATTCCATTTATATGAAATGTCCAGAAAAAGCAAATCGATAAAAACAGAAATATTAGTGGTTGCCTGGGACCAGAAGTAGGAAGGAACTGTGACTGCAAATGGGTAAAAGGAAATTCTTGGAGTGATGGAAATGTTCTGAAGTTGGATTGTGGTAGTGGTTGTACAACTCTAAATTTCCTAAAAACACTGAATTGTACCTTAAATTGTGCTCTTAAATTGGGTGAATTTTATGGTATGTAAATTATACCTTAATACAGCTGTTTAAAAAAGGATGCTTAAAAAATGGTGACAGCACGTAGTAATTTTTTTATGTCACTGGGACCAAAGATGGAATTGGCACTTCTAGTACATGATCTGGTGACATTCTGTGTGAGTGGATTAAATCAGAGTGAGGGCCTGAAACTGCAATTCCAAGTGTAAAGAATTCCAAGTAAGAATATCAGAAGAGCAAAGGACGGCTTTAAAGGTAATCCTTTGGGTTCGTTCCATTGTTCTTACCAACATCCCTGTTGTAGATGAGACAATGAAATGCATGTCATGTGACCAGTAAAGTACACACACTGTCCAGTGTTCTGAAACTTTTCACAGTAATTTCAAATAAGTTGTGTAACTTATGTGTAAACAGTCAGTAGACAAAATATGCATCATTTCGACAGTATTTACAAACAATTCTCATAGATCTATAATAATAAAGGATAGGAAAGACTAAGAATAAAATTAATGTTTTATGTCTTGTATTATCTATTTTTTACTCATGTTTTATGTCTCCAGCTAGAGAATGTAAGATGTTTGAGGCCAGCACTCAAGCATATATCTTTTATCTTTCTATCCTTAAAAGAACCTACTGTCACTATAAACGCCAAGTGGTCAGTAGTTATCCTATGTATAGTTGTTGCTGAATAGTGATTATTAAACACACAGGAGAACTCTCTGTGCCTGATTCTGTTTCTCAGTTCAATATCCTTCTTTGAAATCTAACCAGGAGACAGACAAAGGCTGAAAAACAGAGCATTTAATTGTTCATGGATTAGGAGCTATCAAAACATGGACTGATATCCCATAATACTGTGTCAAATTGAGTCTCTCAATTCTTAAATCACCACACCTTTATAGCACTTGGTGATAAAACCTCACTTAGTATTATGCAAAACTCCTTTCAGCCATGTTAATAATTTCTCCTCCTCAAGACAGACTCTGCCATTCCTTTCTCACTGGTACAGCTTTGTTCACTGGTTACATGAATTATTTTCTAAAATAATTACTGTTTCTTAATGCAATCTTGCAAGCACTGACATCTCCAGGATGCATCAAATTATACTTAGATAAATTGCATGTACAATTCTGAACTGAGAACAAGTACTCAAAAATACATTTATAACTAGTAAATATATAATACTTGCTTTTAATATTGATGACTTTATCTATATATTTCAAGTTCTCTACAACTATTACTTTTATACTCAGGAAAATAGACATTTAAAATAGTTTAGTCTGTATGGTTAACATGTACTGCATGATTATAGTTAATGTTTAAAAATTTTTTACAAAACAAAGAATGGGAAAACTATGTTAATAGTGGCTATCTCTGGGTAACCAAGCTTAGGGCAATTTTTTTTTCTTCTCCATTTTTGAATCTCTACAATTATCATATATTCTTTATTTTAGAAAACAATTACACTTAGTTTAAAAGAAGAAAATAGTTTATTCCTTTAGAAGCTCAATTAGCCCATAGAAAACAAATTTCCAATTTTTTTGGAGCCATATTTTTTCTACTCAGCTATTTCAATTAAGATAAAAGCTCTTTTAGCTCACTCAAAACTGTAAGAATTGCTAAAATTTATACCTCCTACATTTCTATAGCTATGAAAATCCCACCAATGGCATCTTTGGGGATCAAATATTATTTAGCTGACACTGCTGTACTTTGGATTATCTGTAGTTGTTAACTAAGGCAAGCCTTTGGCATTTCTTAGAACTATTTGAAGAACTGAAGAAGCTTATTAAGAAAATGAGTTTGTGCTTTTTTATTCTCTGTAAATAACAAGAGATTTGCTGTAGGCATCACCCTTAGAAAAGGGTGACCCTTTTCTAAACAAGACATAAATTGGCCTTCAACAGTATGTAACTTAGGATCATTTCCAACTTCACAATTAATTTCCTTTTATGTCTGTTTTCAGTGTGCTGTGTTTCTAATTGAGAGTCCAAATTTTTATTTTATTTAAAATTAAAGAATGTAGACGAAAAAGCTGAGCTGTTCCAGAGCCAAAACTATGTTTTATGTCTTACATTGTGGGCTACCAACTAGTTTTCAATTATGTAAATTGTCTTCTAAATGACAGAAAAATTGCAGATTAGGTAGATTGAGATAAAGTATCAAAATAATAAGCTCCATTTAATCATGTGAATTTTGTTGAAAATTTTGTTAATAAAACGATTTTTACAGTTTTCAATTTAAGCTTTACATTATTACATAAGATTATACAAAAATTATAATGGTTTATATTACCATAACCCTAGTGTTCTTAATGCTTACATAGGTATTGTATCTATGTATTAGTATTTCTAAAAAAGTTTAAGAAATCACCTTCAGAAAACATACACTATAAGTGCATAATACTCCATAAGGTTATTAAGAAGTTTTTCCCTTCTAACCACTAGTCTCACTCAGTTGTAGAGAACTCTGTGTGTGAAATGCAATAGCCAATTTGCATTTAATTAGAAATTAATTAATTGTAATTAGAAATTCACATTTCATAGTGACCCATAATGTATTCTAGATTAAGCATCAATATGTAATACAATGAATTTAACTTGATTTGGGGGCATTTTTAAATTAAGAAGATTTAAATCATAAGTTTAATATTTCCCAGAGCACTTTTAGCATCATCTGAAAATGTGTAGATTTGTATTATAAACATTTTTATTCCCAAATTTCTTCAGAGGATGTCAAAGGGTTTATAGGCATTGATAATTTAATTGCAGTTCTAGGTCCCTGCAAAACAGGATTAGAAATGTTACATCATCAAGTTATTTGGTGAGATTCTTATTTGCCCCTGAGGTATTTTTTGTAATTATACTACCATAATTAAATATAGTATATATCTTTATCATTCATTTATTCAACATTTATTATGTAGTCAATTTTTGACACTGTTAAGGAGCATATGTATAGACAGCAAATAAATCAGCAAAAATATCTTCACCCTTGGAGTTCATAGTCTATTAATATTAAATATATGAAAATGAGTCTTTTGTTAAAGGAAAATAACAAGAGGGATAAACAATGCAACTAGGAGGCCACAATTGGGAAAAAAAAAAAACCAACTAATTTCCATACAGCTATTCTTTGTTTCCTTCTTAAATGAAGCAAGACTAAGAGATTTCCCTTTAAAACCTACCCCCTATTCAGATATGCAAATAAATAGATCCAAAGTAAAATAAAAATTGAGTTAGCAGCAGTGTTCTAATTTAATAATCTCATAATCCCTGCAATGTTTTTGGTTCAACTCTGTTTAAATATCTTCTAGCCTGTCACACTCACCGCATCCCAAGTGGAACCATCATTCTGTCACCCAAATGACTTCTCTTCTATTGCTTCCTGTTTCTTTAAATGGTGCTGTAGTCCACCTCACTAATGAAGAAAGAAGTCTAAGATTGTTATCTCATCTCCCTTCTAAATTCTCCAAAGTCAATCTGTTGCCAGTCATTTCCAATTCTAGTTCATAAATGTCTTTTGATTTTGTCTGTTTCCCACTGTCCCAATCTCCATCATCTACGCTACCCTCCTCCTCTTATCTAAGGGCATCAACACCCTTTCCCATCTGGTTTTCCCTGGATAGCCAGATATTTTTGAAATCCAAGTTTGGCCATGTCATTTCCCTTTCACCTGGGTGTTTCCGGTTGATACTTGGAGTAAAAGTCCATCAGGCATGGCATGACAGGGACCCTCCTGATCTCCCTGTCTCTCCAGCTTCATTCTTCCCTTGGCTTGCCCTGTGCTCCCACTGGCCCAGCCACACTGAACCTCTTTCTGCCGTCCCAGTTAACCAAGTTCTCTCCTGCCTTTCTCAGACCATTTAATAAACAGTTCTCTGGATCACATGCACACCACATTAAAATTTTCCTCTTATCTTCCAGCCCTGTAACCCTTCACCCTTAACAAATGGAATTTCTGCTCATCTTTCAAATCAGAGATTTAAAGTCATTTCAGGGAGGCCTCATCCATCTGCCCCCCCACCCACAAATACATACCCACCGTGAGTCGATTCCCCCTTTTACAACATTCAGGGCATAGAATTATTTGTTTCCTATCCATCTGCTCAGGTAAGGACCATTTCTCTGAATCCTATTGCAAGATTTTGCCCACTGTAGATGCACAATAAATTTTGTTGAATGCAAATGAATGAATGCATCTGAGAGCTAGAATGAAACTTTTAGAGTGATTTACAGCAGATGAAGAAAAAAATTTTGAAGGTAGATTAATCTTCACAGAGTATTTCATAAGAATCTATTGAATCTGTTCTCTGTTACTTATAGATTGAGTATTAAATATATTTTAAATAGGCTTATTACAATGTCCATATATGTATGTTGTGAACTTGGAGGGGGAAAATACCTTCAAAACCCATTATTGGTAATTTTATGATTTGTATTTTAGTTGTAAATGTTGTGGCATGGTATAAGTAGCTGAGAAAAGCAGTCTCTGGCAAATGGAATGGTTAAGAGTATAAAGAAAATCAAAATCTGATTTTAAAAATAACTACCGATATTAATAAAATCCAAATGGATTTCTTGCAAATCTGGTAAATAAAGATGGGTTTTGAAGCTTAGACTTTATATCTCCTTTGATTCATGAGCTAATTTTCAAAGCTGAGTTATAAGCTTTAGTTTATATTGTACCTGAGGCACAGGCAGACTCATACAATAGCTGCACTTCAAGTGTCACTATAATATAGTAAATGTAATAGAATTACATTTAAATAACGTAAAAAATCTAATTTAAACAGGGGAAAATGAAATTTAAAGTTGAAGTTAATGCCTTTTTCAGCTCCTGATGTTGTCCTTTCCTGCTATAGACCCATAGTGGTGCCACTAGTCTTTTCATGTTAATATTTGGTAGTACAGCTTTAGAGAACTATATAGTTATTTAGCCACTCTACTCTCTAAATAAGAAATGATCATCTGACAAACAGCTTTAAGTAAGGTGACATATGTCATTTGTAAGGCTAAACTTGGCATTTGATTACCACCAACCTGTAAATTCCTGACTTCTCCTTAGAGTTGTAATTTTGTTTTTTTGAGGTGGATTGTATTTTATAGCACAATGACTGGACTGTTAAACTTTTAGAAGCAGAACAAGGTAAAATTTTTTAAGTTTAGGAGAAATAACTGGAATAGAATATTTGTATGTATATTTATTTAAGAATTAGAAAACTACAGTGAAAAATTTTAATAGACAAAGAGCAAGTTTAGTAGTCTCAACAAGTATTTTAATAAAAAAGTGTTTTGCTTTCTTTTCAACTTTTCAGGCTCCAGTTTCCTCATTTCTAAAATGGAAATAGTAATAATATCATCCTCATAGGAGATGTGTGGGAACCAAATGAGTTATTGTATATAAAGGATGTACAACAGTGTTTGACACACGTTAAAAATCATCGATATCTGTTAGCTATCACTATCATATTTACATTATTTCAAAATATATTTAGGGAATTCAAGCAAATGAAAGTTTCATTAAGTGGATAGAAGATCTAAAAATATCAAGGTTAAGTACGGCGCTTATACTTGGCAATAAAAGATTGCTTTATAATAAACTAAAATGTATAAAACATTGTATTAATTTACTTTAAAATTGAAAATCTAAACAATGCTTTATTTCCATAAATGTAAACTTTTACTTTATTATTGTACTGAAACGTAGTTAAGAAACAATGTAAAGCACTGTTTTACACTGCTTTTAAACTGCTCCTCTCTCCCTCCCGCAAAACACAGTTCTAAATAAGAACATTTTTTCCTACTAAACAGATGAGTTTTGGTGCTACAAGTGCGTAGCTTGGATGGGTTTATTCTATGAAGCTGAGTCGTGGACTGTGAAAACAGATTTCCCTTCAACCATCGTATATCACCATTTCTTCTCTTTTTTAAACAGAACCTTGAGTACTAACCAGTCTTCTGACTTGCAGTACAGTTTTAGTCTCTGCTCTGCCAGTGATATAAGTATTTACTTCAGCTCCCTAAGTTTAATTGGTTATAACCTCAACCCATATGTCTCTATCTGTATTCAGAATTTCTATATGCCTTCTAAATTGCTGTATATATTTCCCTGTATTTCATTGTTTGGTATAAGCAAATCTAGATGAACAGAAATGTTAATTTTTTCACGTTGCCAAAAAAATCTCTACCTTACAAATAAATCCACATTAATGTCATTATTATTCTATTAAGGAAGCCCTCTGGTTTATTAAAAATACAATTCATTTTTACCACATGTATATACAACATCCAGGTATATGTTTAGGTATTGAATTGCAAATTAACATGAAATTAAATATGAGACTATTTTGCCCAATTCCAGAAACGTTAGATTTTTAAGGTAATTGCAAATGTTCAGATTTGCATTAAATTATTCATTTGCAAATATCAATAAGCTTCGTAAGCAAACATTAGCTTTAAAACTCAATCCCATTAGGGTGATATGACTATTTCAGGTTTTTGATACACTTAACCATAAGTATGTGTCCTCTCTGTGTGCACAGTTTTCTTTGAAACACTAAAGCAGGCTTGGCTTACTCAGGGAAGCTCTGAGATGCTTGATGTGAAGGATTTGTTCTTTAGACACAGAAGAAAATTGCAGTTGTGTTGGAGATAGGATATGAGAGTGATGAGCTTAAGCCTGTGTACAACATTAGTATTAAAGGTTGTCTGGATTTTAAAACAAATAAGAACAGGTCAAAACTAAAATATGTAGCTTGAGGGAGAGGGGCAAAATTTATTGAAATGTGGGTATATAACTTCTTTTTCTATTCAAGCAGCATTGTGGAATTCTTTGGAAATTTTTGTGTTAATCTCTGAAAATGACAGGTGTCAGGGGTCTTTTGTGATGCACATTCAGAAAAGTTTCGGTCAAGAGGTCATATTGTCAGGAGGTGTTAGTCAGTAACCCTGTCTCCTGTGGAATTTGCCTTGTTTGAAGTGTTTCCAAAGCAATATATTTTGTGTAATGCACATCAGTTAAATAATGTGTTTGGGAACAGCTTTACGTGGAATAAAAAGCTAAGAGAATTCTTTGTGATAAAAAAAAAAAAAACAACTATTGCTCCTTTTGAACACAATGAAACCCCCCAAAGTACATTGGGGATATATAGTTAGACAGAGAACATGAATTCAGGAATCACATTAAATAATTAAAATAAATACTTATGACTTTCTGAACCTTTTGTCGTTAATGTCTTAGCTCATTTAAAATACAAGGTTGGTTTATTCATTTTTTAAAGATGAGTATCATTTTAAGATAAAAGTTATTTTTTAAGAGAAAAGTTTACTCTTAAAACATGTCATATTTTTAAAATATTTTAAAATACAATCTGATAAAAGATCTCAAGGTTTATTTTATAACCGTCAACTAATGTATCTATTTTCTACCTATAACTAAATTTTGAGATTAAATAAAAATGGAAAATATTGATAACCACAGATTTTCTACAGCAGAATGTGGGAAGAACTTTAATGCTTGCTCTTTCAAGTGATACTGTGCTGTCAGAGAAATAACAGACTTTCAAAATGATCTCTTGACACACTTATATTTGGTGAGATAGAAAGCAAATATATTGGGTTTAAAGTGGACAGATTTGGGTGTGAATTTTACCTTCTCCAATGAATAGCTATTGACCTTGAGCTAGTGACTTAACCTCTCTGATCCTCAAATTATTGTTTGATGAAATGAGTATAGTACCATCTACTCCAAAGGGATGGAAGAATTAAACAAGTAGAAAATGCCCAACAATCCCTGCAGTACACACTCATTAAATGGTCATACCTTGCTCTTCTCCTTATCACCAAGAAAAGAAGTCTCTCCCTCTCATCCTTCCTTCAGTTATTCATTCATTTTGTTCAGCTTTAATATATAGGATTTAACAAAACAGATATAGTAGTTGTCTTCTTTGGGCTTACAACTCAGTGAAGGAGAGAGGTATGTCACATACCTAGCACAATATTTGGCTTATGATAGCAGCTTAATAGAAATAGAAAGAGTAGGCAATTACAAGTTGCAGTAAGCGCTCTAGATAAAAACAATAAGGTGAATGTGAGAAAATGACATTTAAGCTAAGACAGAAAGATGATTAGGAGCTATCAGGAGCAAAATGGTAGCAAGAGAGGTGTGTTTGGGGGGCAATCAAGCGTTCAGTTTGGACACAAAATATCTGTATAAAATCCAAATGGCAACATTAAATGAGAAATTTATTATATAAGTCTAATAATTAGAATTCAGTCATTATCTGAAAGAATCCTAAATCTTTTCTCTAGGAAAACTTTTATTCCTGCTTTGTTAAATTCTGAACCTTAATTTTGGCTGTATATTTGCCATTGATTTGTAGTGTTATAGCTAGGTTATACCTGATTTTTTAAATGCAGAATAATACATTTAAGTGTAATTGTTAACCTTCTGCCTTCCATATTCCTCTTCCATAACTAAAATCTGAGTTCCTTACACTTTTTTTTTTTTTTTTTTTTTCCTAACCCCATTGCAACTTCACTCATCTCTGGTTCTTTTTGATAGTCTAAATTCTAATTTTTTTCAGATATCCTTCATATAAATAAAGTTCTCAGGCAAATATTGTGTCCTATAAGGGTTTAGTTATTACAAACCATAGTAGATGGGACATTTCTTGGTGTTGATATTTGGTATTCTCTCCATATATATAATAATCATAGGTAAACTTTTAATACCATATTGTCATATTTACATACAGGTCAGATTGTTTTGGTTTCTTCCTGGCTGTTAGCCTTTGTGCTATATTTCTCCTTTTTCATTTTCCTTTAAATGGATATTGCCAGTATCCCACTTGAACTTCTTTCTTCAGACACCACCCCATAAGCCTCTTCAGACTGACAGTGAGCCACTGATTCAAACCAGTGGGTCACCATATTAGCCACATACCGCTTAAAAAAAAAATCGTATTGGCAAGACAATCAGATAAAGTTGAATAAAAGAATTCACACACATCTGGGTATATTATGTTTCCTGACTCCAGGATATTTGTAAATGCATTTCTCTGTCATAGGAAAAACTTATTATGATGTGCTTCATGAAATCCAGAAGAGGGTAACTCATGTTATCTTTATTAGAGGTTTGAAAATTGATTGATTAGCATGATCTATTCCAGTGACTTCTCTAAAAAAAATTATGTTTACTTTCAAATCTGGAGCAGTGTCTCTTTAAGAAGATCATTTAAGTCTTAGATAAAGCCTGCTTTCTAGTCTTTCACAGTGAAGGCATTTTACCTCTCTCAAATTCTTGAAAGATGTAGTTGAAGGCAAAGGTATGAATCAAGATACTATTTAAGTATTCTACAATGTGTATCATCTTGCTGATCTGAGTATGAAGAGCTTTTAAAAATGATCCTTAATAAATGACTTTGGCATTTTTGCTGGGTTTCTACTTCTTCATCACAGAAAATAGGCATGTTAGTTGTCTGATAACTTTGGAAAAGTGTTAAAAGTCTTTGCCGTTTTCTAAGTCTAAGAGACTTACGTTAACTGCCTTCTCTTATAATAGTTCTTGAGCTAATTAAACTGTTTAATAAATAAATTGCTTTAAAAAAATACTTGTCCATTTATTTAAAATAAATATTTAGCTTCTGTTATCTTTAGAACTCTCTGAAATAGTTCCAGAAGAAGAAAACTAAGTCCAAATTCCCTTGGGGGATTTGAAGTCTGGCCGAGGGAAAGTACACGTCAGGGATGTTAACTATAATCAATACAAAGGAAACTGCAGCTTTGAATATGAAACAATGTTGGAGATCATCTATTCCAAATTCTTATAAATTTCTTATAATTAAGAAATTGCCACTTTTTCGGAAGCTAGTCAGTGACAGAGCTGGGAGAGAACCAGGGACCCTAGCTTTAGAAATAGACATTGGGTCTAAATCGTGCTTAGTTATTGACCGAGTGGTTAATTTGCACTTAAGTCCTCTGACTTTTTAATTTACTGTGAGTATAATATGGATATTATCCCTTCTTCACTGAAACAGCAAGTGAGGTCTCCTACTGCAGAATCTGCTACATTGTAGGTGTTTAGGAAATAGGGTTTTTTTCTGCCCAGCTCCTTTCTCCTCCATCACATTGCCGCCCTCTTTTCAAAAGCAAAATGATGTGAAACAGTGTTATACTCCTTCAGCAAACATCGAGCACTTTTTAGATGGTGAGACCTGTGTCAGATGCCAGGGATTTAAATTTGAGTAAGAAAGCTACTTTCCATTGGTTTTTTTAAAATGGACTTTTCCTGGTGCCCAGACACCCGGTGAGTCTCTTGTCCCTTGCTTTCTTTGGTAGCATTTGTCCCTGATTTTTGCCTCTCTGAGTATTCTTTGTCTCTTTGTAAGTATCTTTTACCTAATTGGCCTTTAATGTTGACAGTTCCCTAATGCTACTCCCTTCTTCTGCTATTCTTCTCATTCCATGACGTATCTCTGGGTAACCTTCTCATCATAACTCTTACTTTACTCTGACCTTTCCCCCGAGTTCCAGATGTACATCTCCAAAGTCTAGTATACTTTTCATTATGATACTCCCTAGGAATTTTAAGCTTCCTGAGCCCCAAACTCAATTCATTAAAATCTCTTCCTACCCTCAATATGTTTTTCTCTTCCTAGATTCTTCAGCTCAGTTTATAACAACATCCAATCTGGTAACCAAAATCAACTCTGGTCATTCTTTCACGCCACCCTATTTACCATTCATAAACACTGTCCTTTCCTAACCATAGCTAGAACTGTTTGTCATCATGCAGGTTGCGGACTGCACAGGACACCTTACCCAAGGGACTGTGAATGTAATTTATTAATCTTCAGGCACTGTTAGTTAAAGTATCTTGTATTTGCAAAAGTGTCAATATATTGTAACAGTTTTCCAACAGAGGAGAAAGTAAAGTGTCTCATTGAAGAAGTGCTTTTCAAACTTTGGACAAGGTACCATATGGACAAGCTCCATCACCCTCCTCTCTACACGCTGCTCCCCCTCCCCCCACCAAACTTGCCCTAGAAGTAGTTAAGGCATATCTCTTGATCAGACAATTACGTTTACCATTAACTGTCTCCTTGTCTTCACCTTTGCTACCAACACCCCTTCCTTACCCACAATTCATTCTCCATACTGCCTCATGATGATTCATGTAAAATAAATCCAACCTGTCCACTCTTTCTCTTAAAAACTTCTTAACAGTTTCCCATTGTTTAGTAATAAATCCATAGTCTTTCCTTCAGCACATAAGACCCTCCGTGTCTGCCTGTCTCTCTCACCCCACTGTGGTAGAGTGGATTTTTATATCCCATTAATACTGGAAATGTATTTTGTTGTATACACCATGCCATTTTGTGCTTGGTATGTGCTCGGCTGTATGCCTAAAAGGCCCACCTCACTAACTCCTCCTCATCTTTCAATCCATGAAGAACCAGATCAGCTTTACTTGAAAGCCCTGTCTTCATTCTCACCCCTCCCCCCAAAAAAACGGTACGCCATTTTCTCCAAGAGTACACAGAATGTATCTCTATCATCGCATTTACCACTTCTATCAAAATTATACCTTCACCCATCTCTAATCCACTAGAGTGTGGGATGAGGTTTGAGGAAAGAAGGGGAGGAGGGGTTAGGTAAGAGATTTGATAAGAATGGGGAGGTGGCATGATGCTAGATCACAAAGAGGTGGGAAGGGCATGCTATGAAGCTGTGAGAGGTAATGAAGTACAGTTTTTAAATCATTAACCCCAGGTACTGTAAAACAATGAGAATACTATGGGTGCTATAATCAGACTGACTTTTGTTGAAAACTCAACTCTGGACACTTACTAACTTTATTATCTTGGGTATTTTACCACAAATCTTTTAAAATTTTTGTGTTCTAATCTTTCCAATTGGTGGTGATGTTATTTACCCCCAAGAGTTGTGAGGTTAAAAAAAAGAAAACATAAAAAATGGGTGCCTTGGGCCTAACACATTACAGATTTTCAATGCTTCTTTTTAAACTTTTCTATTTAAATAGTCTACCTCTAAAATTTTTGTTAAGGTATGATCTTCTGTATCACAGTGATTGATTTTAAGGAAATTAATATGTGACATTAAATATTAAAAATGCATAAATTAGTTGTAGATTAACACCATTTTTTTTAAAAAGGAATATTCATTTCTCCAAAATTTAACCACAGTATTCCTCTAAAGGTAAAGTTCTCTGCTTTTTAAAATTTATGAATTTATTTATAGAAATTTTTATATAAAATATTTACATGAAATATTTTCATAAAGTGCTATGAATCTGTAATTTTAAAGTTTAAATATCTGGATTAAGACCCCGTATACTCTCCATATACTGTATGTGAAAAGGGCTTTATGAGTTTGTATTTTGAAAAAAGTAAACAATTTTTCCTCCTGATTAGAATAAAAGCATAAGCTCCTTTTATGAATATCATGTTTCTTCTCAATCTCTCTCTTTCTCATCAGGTCTTTTTTATAAAACTTAGCTTCATTTACATAGAGAAGTCATATAATTTGCAAAAAAAAAAAAAAACCTGCTACTTATATTCCTAAATAGTGTACATATATTTTAAAATCTTAACTCCTTTCCTTGTTTTATATAGCATTAGATCAAATTATATTGAAATATTTTCTCCTTTCAAATTACTGGAAAGATGATAATTTTATAAGGCAAGTGAATTCTGCTCTCCATTTCCAAATACATTGAGGAACAAAAGAAGCTTTCAAAAATAGGGGAAGTAATAATGACAATGCTAAAAGGCATTTAAATCAAAGGAAGATAAATCCAAAACAAAACTCAAGGTCACCTTTCCAACTTCAGCTGAATGGCAAAACAATCTAAACTAAAATGTCTGAACATATCATTAGCCTTGCTCATCTGTGACATGTGGCTTAATCTGATACTAAGAAAGGGAATGTGTTGTTAATGATGCAGTAATGAATAGGTATGTTTATATATATATATATATAAATTAGAATTGATGTAGACAACCTCTTGTATTTCAGTGTATTTTCTTTAACTACCATTGTAAGAATTTGCATAGTCTTGAGTATACTCATGTAAACATCATCTGAAATGAATTTCCAGAAGCCAGTGCAGTGGTGGTGGGGGAGGGGGGAGATTTTGAGAATCATCCAGTGACTAATTTTCAACAGGAATTAAATTATTTAAAAAGCCAATGTTGTAGTAATATTTTATTTTTATTTATTTATTTATTTTTTTGGGTGGTTGGCGGACCTCTCACTGTTGTGGCCTCTCCCATTGCGGAGCACAGGCTCCGGATGCGCAGGCTCAGCGGCCATGGCTCACGGGCCCAGCCGCTCCGCGGCATGTGGGATCTCCCCGACCGGGGCACGAACCCATGTCCCCTGCATCGGCAGGCGGACTCTCAACCACTGCGCCACCAGGGAAGCCCTGTAGTAGTATTTTAAATCGTATTTCAGAGCATTTCCAATTGTTCACAGTGGCTTAACCATGATCCTTTATCTTGAGTTTTGCATTTATTTGCATTTTCAGAAAACTTCTGGTATTTTTCTAAATTGTTTGACTCTTCCAGAGGTTCACATCTATTTTATTGGGTTAGCCAAAAAGTTCATTCGGGTTTCACATAAGCACTTATGGACAAACCCGAACAGACTTTTTGGCCAGCCCAACAGCTGTCTATGACTTCATAACTAACCATGCTAAATTTAGTGGCTTAAAGCAACAGTAATTTATTTCTCGTGATTCTGTGGGTTGAAGAATAGGAGGGGGAGATGTTGGCTAAGTGGCTCCTCTGCTCTCCCCATCACTCACGCAGCTGGCTGCCTTCATCTGGCCAGGGGGCTGAGGTTGAACTTCCAAGAAAGCTGCAACCACATATCTGACTTCTCAGTGCTCCTCTGTGGCCTCTGTCTCCCCGAGTTGTCTCTCACTGTTCCCCAACTAGTTGGACCTTCCACTCAGCGTGGCAGCTGGCTACTCAAAGGCAAAAGCAGCAAATTCTCTTAAAGGCTGGGCTGGAAACTGTCCCGCACCTCCTCCACTTTCTATTGGTCAAGGAAAGTCATGAGGCTAGTGCCCTTGAAAAGAGCAGGGATAGACTCCCTCTTGATGGAGAAGCAGCTTGCACGAGCAGGAAGAGGAGGGACCACTGGGAACCATCTTTGGCGACAACCTGCCTCCATAACATTGTGTATCAAAATGAAAACCTCCGGGGACAGTCCGCCAGATAATCCTATTCTCATATTACAAGGAAGAAAACTGAAAGAAATGTTAAATTGGCAAATTATTACAGTCAAAAGAGGCCATATTTCTTTACTTCTGCTCTAGACATTTTTCCTTTGCGTTTTTACTTGACTCATATTATTCCCAATATTTTAATATTATTTTAGATTTCTGAATGAGCAGTTTTCAAGTCTTCATTGAGTTGTCTAAATTAGTTATTTTAAAAAAGGAAAAGAAAAAACCACTGGCTAGAAGCTTCCTTTCTACACTTGTGAGCAGCCATTCGTGTCTTTAGAATAATTTTGTAACTAATTTCAAAGGATGTGTGTGATTGCTTTTTTGTTGTGTGGTTGTTTGCCTCGTTTTTACAGTTTAGCAGCGAGGATTGCATTTATTTATTCATTAAATGTTGATTGAACTCCTACAATGTGCCAAACACTGTGTCAGGCCCTGGGTATCCAAAGAGGAATAAGGAAAAGTCATGGCTCTCAAGGAATTTATAAGGTTACTTATCTTAAGTGAGTGAGTTAGACTTGTTTAGTCAGATTTATCTGGTGTACACCTCCATACTCAAAAACTTGATTTTTCTGGAACGTATAATACAATTCAAAACAGGAATCATCCAGTAGTTAGCCTAACTGGACTGTGATTCTCAAACTTTTGTATTTTAAAATAAATGCATGTTTGTCTTTTTTCAAATAAGATGCAAATGTGTTATCTGACACTTGAGTGAAACTGGCAAAGCCAGTTGGGTTATTGTGTAGAAGGTAAGAATATTGACAAGGATACATTTCACTGGGTCTTAGATTTTCATATACTAATTATCCTGGGAAAAGAGAAGTAATCTTGGGAAAATCATATAGTTATTTTTGGCATCAGTGTCTTCTTATTTGTTTAAGTGAAAAATTGGACTAGATTATTTTCTTATGCTATGAAAAACACCAGTTATATACATTAATTGTTCATCATTTTTTCCTTCTTCCTTGTTCTCTTTCCTTAGTTTTCCCATACATGAAAAGTGTTCCCTCAATCTCCTTTTTAGAGTCTTTTAACTTCTTCCCTCCATTTTATTAATATTACTTTAGCCAGTTTCCTTTATATCCTTTGCAGATCTATTAAAAGCAGTTCTGGCTCAGAAAAAAAAGTCACCAGCTACTCAGAGGCTCACTATGGTTTCTATTTGTGCATGTCAGGATTGTCTAAGAGGACAAACACTAGAAGACAGAAAAATAATTAGTGCTGGGACACCTATTTTCAGTGTATTATCTTTTTACATGCTAGTCCTTGAGCTGATATTTTCCTTTTGAGTTGAAATCAGACATATGCATTCCTAGTTGATTACCATAGCTTTCTCAATAATAGTAACTGGTTGCCAAATACTACTAAAATGTACTGCTGATATGCTAATAAGGTCAGTTTTGCAGTAAACATCTTGGGAACTCAGATTAACCATTATCACTAGGTTCTGTGATCTGAAGCATTATAATCTATTTACATTTATTAGTTGTCTTTTTTTTAATCAATTGATATGAGAGCAAATCAATACATTTAATTATAACTTGCAAGTAGTTCATTCAAGAGGCAATATGCACATAGTCGTTAATATAATCACTTCCTAAATTAGTGACTGGCATGTGTAGTAATTTCATAAGAGAGAAATGTAGATTTGAAAAAGCCAATTAGGCATCACATTTTGTATATCTAGATCAGTGCTTTGCAATAGAACTTTCTGTGATGATGTAAATGTTCTGTACAGTACTGTCAAGCAGTCTATCCACATGTGGCTATTGAGCACTTGAAATGTGGCCAGTTGCAGTGAGGAACTGAATTTTTTAGTGTGTTTAATTTATCAGGAACTTACACTTAAATAGCCTCATATGGCTAGTGGCTACATATTAGACAGTACAGATCCAGAACACTTCAAAATATATTTAATTATAAGTGATACAACACTTAAAATTGAAATATATGACCTACTCATTTTTCTCATTTTATTTGTACTAATTTTATGGAAAATTTAACTGATTTACATTTTTCTAAGTAAACATGGAGTGAAAATATAAATCCTCATGTTTAATACAATCAGTGCTGTTTGACTAACGTAGCTTATTGAGTGGGGAGAGTAGCCCTGTCCCATAATCTCTCCCACAAACCACTTCACTCCTGTGAGCATGAAGTCTTAGGTAAAAATACAGTATGCATGCTGCAAATGTAGTTTTAATACAAATGTCCTTATATTCAGAGTAATAAGAATGAACAAGGCCATGATAGATGTGCTGCTTGAGACTTAATCAAAGACTAAAAAAACAAAAACAACTTAGCCTCTATTTTGACTGTATTTTTTTAATCAAGAAGAATGATCTTTGGGTTGAAAAGTACTAAAAAAACACTATTAAAAAGGAATTAGAATCCACATTAGGGAAAGGATTGTTGAAAAGCAGCTCCTTGCTCCCAAACCTGGCATGAACAAATCATATACCTCTTATGTTGATAAAATTTGGAAACAAAGTTTGTGAACTGCCTTCTGGAGTATTTTAGTAAATGTGGAGAGTGAAAATTTTGCCCGAAGAATTGTCCAAAGAGTGGCTCTGGAGATCCCCATTTTAAGAGGAAGTGGGGGAAGGGGAAGAGGAGATATACAGAAAAGTAGGTGAGTTCTTGAAGCTATAGTATTGTGACTAGAACAAATAATTAAAGGGATGATTTATGAGCTCTTATAAAGGGAAGCAATGCTCACTGGAAGCAGCCATGAGTTCAGAGAAAAACTCTTGTCCAACTCACTGTATTGTATTTTTTGATAGAGAAAAAGAAAAATGTGGTAGATGCCTTATATGTAAAGCTTTTGACAGGGTTTCCTCATGATAGCCTGATAAGATAGAGAAATAGGGAGAAGATGATAATGCAGTTGGATGGATCATAATTAGTTGAACAACCAATCCCAAAGAGTACTGATTAGCTGAAGGGTGGGCTGTATTTGCGCAATAAAGAATTCTGGTTTTTCCCTTGATTTTTTTTTTTTTCCTTCTCACCATTTTTATCAGTGGCATTGATTATTGATGAACAACCTCTTTTGCATATAAGCCAATTCAAGAAGAATAAAAATATTCATGGGCTACAATACAAGTGGAAACTTCTCCCCTTACACCCACAAACATGTACACAATATATACATCTTTCTTTTTCCATTGTTTTTCCCTTTGAACTGAATTGATCTCCTTTGAATTTCCAGTGGTTTTCTGCTCATTTCTGCATTCACATGATCTCAGTATGGCTTTCACAGTCTTGATTATGTATGACCTTTCAACCAGAATGCTCACTTCTAATTGAAATGTCTTTCAGTAAATCCATAAGCATACTTCCCAGAAATAACTCCTGTCAATACTTTTGGATATAACTGTTTTCTACAAAGTTGGCATCATAATGCATATATTTTCTTACAGATTATAATTTTTTAAATTGACGTGTTATTAACACACATTAAAGCTTACCCTTTTTACTGTGCGGGCCTGTGAATTTTGACAAATGTGTGCCATCCTGTAACCACCACCACAATTACAAACTCTTCACTCAAGTTATAGAACAGTGCTGTCACCCTCCAGAATTGCCTTGTGCCACTTTTTACTCAGCTCTCTCTGGCCCCTGCTCTATGTTATTTAAAAATGTGTTTGTTTTCTTCTAGTTTTTTGTCATGAGTGTTAGGTCTCCTATGCCACTCTTTTTCAGTAGTCATTTTCCATGTGTAGGCCCTGCTGGAATTATACAAGACTTAAATTTTCTTATTTTCTATATGCCCCAAATTTCAATCATTAAATTATATTATTTTTTAAAAAAACCAACCCCTCTCCTATCTATACTGTCTTAAAAGATGTGGAGGCTGTAGTTGATTTAGTTAAGTTATCAATATCACATGGCCAGGAGGACAATCTAATTTGTTTTATATCAAGGATAGTAGAGGCACAATTACCATTCTAACCTTTGCTCTCTAGATTGGCATTTCATGCCTAATTAACAGATTTTAAGAGGGATTTAGACAAATTGGAAGGCATTCATGAAATAGTGACTAGTATGCAAAGGAACCTATCAGAGGGATTAGCCTATTTTATTTGGTTTTAAGGGATAGAATGAGTAGTAATAAGGTCTAAGCCTCAAAGAGAGAGAGTTGAGCTCGCTTTAAGGGAGAGTGTTTTAGCAGAGCATTCCAAAGAGTGAGTAGACCGCCTATTATAGTAGTGAGGTCTCTGTCACTTTTGGTGCTCCATCAAACCTTGAATATCTGATTAATGGAGATGCTTGTGGAGCAGTTTCAGATGGCACAGAGAGGGGCTAGACTATCTAACCAGAGAGATCTTTACAATCTTAGGTTCGCATTTTCTATAGCAAAGTCTTGAAGATGATTAGTACATTGTAGGGAGGAGGTGTTGTCAGCTGAGTTGCCAGCCATGTTCTAACTTCATCTTACCCTCTTGTCTTCCCTTATTCTTCACGGCTGAGCCCTTTAATGGCTCCTGATCTAATGGCAGTATTGGAAGAAGAGAGTAATTTGGTTTTTCTAGTAGTCACTACCTTTCCCCCCATCCATTGTGGCCCGCTGCCAAGCCTGAGAAAGAACCATCCCTGATAGGCTGACCCAGGAAGCATTAGCTTTTAGACTCTAATCATACCCAAATCATATTTATTGCAACCCTCATCAGGACTGGGACTTAAATTTCTTGTATAAACCACTGTCTTCCTTCCTAGATCTCAACTCACCTCTTTTTTGAGTACCATTCTGATAAAGCGACCCTCAGTGGTTCCCAAAACTAAATTCCTCACATGTGCCCAGTTTATGTAACTAGAACTCTACTATAGACCCATTTGCCAAGTTATCCTGGAAGTTTGTCTACCCAGCATAGTCTTGGACCTTGGCTTCCTCTTGTCTCTTGTTCTCATGAATCTCTACCTCTGAGACTTCAGTCTGCAGGAATGCAGTCAGATGAGTAGCTTCAAGCAGCTATGGTCCAGCAGCATTCTAAGAGCGAAATTCCTCTTTGCTTAGAAGTCTGTGGTATCAACAGCTGCCCAGATTTCTGTTGCTATGCCTACATATTTGCCAAGACCTCACACCACCTCAGCTTGGTTCTTCAGACTTTGCCTGAACCGTTATTAGAGATTCTTATACATCTTTGAAGTCTGGAATTTTGCTCCTCAGTTAAAAACTTATATATACCATTATACCCTAGAGCTACCCTAATGCTGGTCTTGATTTAGTAGATGGCTATAGTCCTGGGCCCTGCCTTGGGTTTTGTAAACTTCAGGTATCCCTGAAAAATTATAAGATGTTGAAACTCCTGCAAAATTCTAGTCAGAGTCTTACTTCTTTCCATATTATAGGGATAGTTGCCAGATAATGAGTTACTATGGATTTCAGACATAATTCAACAAAATCAATATAGTTGACATGAATTGCACTAAGACTCAAGCTTAAGGTTTTCTTTTTGCTTTCTCCAAATTTGAAACATCACAAACAGCTCACTATTTTCTAAATAGGGCAAGGACACTTTCTAAATTGAAATTGTGATTTAACACCTGTGTGCTAAGCTCTGCACTGCATGAAATTTGAGATTGTTATTGCTAATGTTCAAAGCACAGAAAGTCTGAGTGGTGACTGTCTGGGATCAGCAAGTAGGCTCACCACAGTCAGTTCTTGGAGTTGAATTATTTGAAATTGGCAGGTGGTTTCTCTTTTTCCATAGATTTCATTCCCCTTTTCTTGACAGTGCATGTGTTTGGTGACCTCCACTGTTTATTTAGCTTCTGCATACATTCCTTCGGATTTGTTTTATGTGTGGTTTTTTGGTTGCTTATGTTTCTTGTTATGCTTGGCTACTTCTAGAAGGAGTAGTGGTGGTGGTCTGCTTTGGGTCGGCAGTCAAAACAAATGTGATACTCATTTTGAATATCTGGCTTTGAGTTTCCATATAAAAATATAAGCACCATTTACATAAGTATATTGCTTGAATTGAATTTATTTTTTATTCCCCACTTGCCCCTAAAGAAGTGCCAACAAACTGCAGAATTGCTTAAGAGTGAGCATAGAAAGGAAAGAAAAGTGAAGAATGGGGATAAACCGCAAACTGAATAATCAAACCTGAAATAAAGGGAACAAAGTCCATACATGGCTTACTTTCCACATATAACTTGGAGGTATCTCAACTGAAAAGGGTTAAAGCTCTCATGTATACCTCCCTACTCCTCACCACCTTCCTTGTTCTTGTTTAGTTGCTGTGTTGTTACAAGTGGGTAATCATGTTCCATTACCCCTCAATAGCACATGTTGGGGTATGAGGAGGATGGGAATAAGAAAATAAAGAAATAAAATTAGAAGAATCGAAAGGAACTTGTGAACAAGAGATATTTGCTTATTATTAACATTGTCATTTTTTAAAAGCATTAACAGTAAGGTATTAGAAAGCATTCACTTTTGGAGCAGATCTGTTTTGGAGGGACCTCTTTGGATTGCTTCACTCTCTGCTTTCAGAACACTTGCATCTCCCAGTATTCTTTATATACCTCTGGCTCTTTGTTTTCTGTCACCTTTCACGGCTCTTCTTTTTCTGCCCATCCATTAAATGCTGATCCTCTCCCAAGGCACTGTCCTCAGTCTACTGCTTTTCTTCGGTCATTGACACAGGTGATTTCATCCACTGTCAAGGTTTCAGCCACCATGTTACAGTGACCAGTACTCTTCTATTTCGAAGCTATGACCTCTCCCCAAAGCTTCATTCTCATTTAATTATTGCTGTTTTGGGGGCATCTTCCCTTAATGGTACTAGGTATTCTAAATGGACCACTTACAAAATTGAACATTTTATCCTTCGCCTAAGTTGTTTCTCTTCTAAAACCTTCTAAGTTCTAGAAGGCTGGGAGTCATCTTTGATTATGCAGTTTCTATAATGATTGTCCATAACTATACAATCCAGTACCAAATTCTGACATATTCTCGTGTCACCACTCCACTGGTTTGAATGTTCATATTTCACCTGGACAATGGCAATGCTTTCATAACTGGTTCTGCTGCTTCTGTTTCGGGTCTTCATAAACTTATGTGTATATACACATACGTTTATGTGTGTGTATATGTGTATGTGTGTATACATTTATATGTATGTTATATGTGTGTGTTGTGTGTGTGTATGTATACACATACACACACACACACAGACACACACACACACACGGTTGTGGTCATATCGCTTCCTTGCTTAAGAAAACCTTCAATTGTTTACTGCTACCTTCAAGATAAAACCCGGCTATTTAACACAACCTCCTATATTGCTTTAAAGCCCAGTTATTCACCAGCCTAAAGTCTTCACACGCCCTGATGCGGAACTTCATCTCCCAAAATCCTGTTTATAGTTCCCTACATTACATACTGCTCACTGCCACAGAATCTGCCTTCGTTCATTCCATCACCGACTTGGAAAAAAATTACCTCTCCTCATTCTATTTAAATTTCCAGCATTCTCTCTTTCAGAAACAATCCCAAGGAGTTCTTCCCAACCAAGTTAGTGTCCTTCCTCCTTGTTCTTACAAAAATACTGTATATGCATGTTACACTGTATTAAAATTATCTTTTTATATGTCTTTCCCCCTCAAACTCTTGTGAGCTTTTTGAGGACACTGGGCTATTCTTCTTTCAGTTCTCATCAGTTAACACAGAATCCAAGATGTAAAACATGCTCAGTAAATATTTCACTTACTTGATGAAAGAGTGTAGTAAGTGAAGACTAAATACTTGGAAGATTTTGTGTTTGGATTTTTGCACATAAGAGATTTTAATAAAGCTCTTCTCTATCCCCAGTGTTCACTTGGCCTCTCTTAGACACCTAAAATGACTGTTTCTCTTTGCATCTTTTCTCTTTTGCACTGTCATGCCCTGTGACCTGCTTCTGTTCCACTCTGCCTCTTGGGTTGCCGGACCACAAATTCAAATGTCCTGAGTGTAAGGCTTAGAGAATCAGAGCTGTCTCTGCGTCTTCCTTCTTCCATTGTTGCCTTTATAAATGGAAATATATATGTATTTTGAAGCTATAAGCCAAGTTTTCAAAAGGAAGAAAGGTCACTATGACAGAATATACTATGTCCTATGCAGCATTCCACCAGAATATATTAGATTAAAAGAGCAAAGCTGATCAGCTGAAAAACAAGAAAAGAGAAACTTTCATTTTTGATTCAGTGCTTTCTGGACTTTCTGAGCAGCTCACCCTTATTCTTGATTCTGTGGTCACCTCAAAGCTCACTGCCGGTGACCTTCACAAAGTGGTAAGTTTCTAGAAAGATATTTAAAAACCAAAGTAAAAAGTTTATATTTTAGTTGAGATGCATGGAAATGTAGGAAACATCCATGACTGGAAAGTTTCAGCTCTGTCTTTATCATAAGAGGTCAATCTCAACTTAATTTTATAAATTGGCATGTTGATGAAATGGTGATAAAAAGGAAGCAGGTGTTTTTTTCTTTAGGATGCAATAACAATTTCAGAAGTGTGCAAATGGAATCACTACAACTCTTCCTTCCTCCTTCCCTCTCTCTCTTTCATTCCCTCTCTCTCCTTCTTTCTTTCTGCCATGATATGTTGAAGGAAAATATTTCAGATCTCTAATAATTTTATGAAACATAGAGTATTAAAATAATGAAATGAAAATAATTGTGATGTGAAAGATATTATGGCCATTAGTTATCTTTGATGCTTTGGGTTACTAAAACATGAAGCTATTAAAACTTTTTCTGTTTGGAAAACAGATAAAGTTTTGCTGTCCTTATCACATCACAGTTATAACAGTTGCACATTATTCTTTATTAGGGAGTATGGATTTACTGTAGATAATTCTTACCTTTGAGGAGTTTACAGTTAAAGTGTAGAGAATTTCTACACAGTATTGAATATAGGACCATTTCATGAACTGCCTTGAAATTGAAATAAATTTTCAGTAACTTTTTTAAATGTTGGAAACAAACACCAAATTCTCTCTTGGCTCCCTGCATGGCTAGTGTCTCTATTCTAATCTCACTCCACTCTCACCATTGCTCTCTCTCTCTTTTTTTTAAATTGTATTGTGGTATAGTAGTTGATTTACACCTTTACACCATTGTGTTAATTTCTGCTGTACAGCAAAGTGACTCAATTATATATATATATATATATATATATATATATATATGTTCTTTTTCATATTCTTTTCCATTATGGTTTGCCACAGGATATTGCAATACTGAATATACTGAACATAGTTCACTGTGCTATACAATTGGACCTTGTTGTTTATCCATCCAATATATAATAGTTTGCCTCTGCTAATCCTAAACTCCCATGCTCTCTTAGTTCCAACTTGCCTTACAGTTTTGTTCTTTACCATTCCTTTTTTTTTTTTTTTTGGCTGTGTTGGGTCTTCATTGCTGCATGCGGGCTTTCTCTAGTCACGGCAAGCAGGCGTTACTCTTTGTTGTTGTGCGCGGGCTTCTCATTGCAGTGGCCTCTCTTGTTGCAGAGCACAGGCTCTAGGAAGGAACCCGGGCTTCAGTAGTTGTGGCACGCGGGCTCTAGAGCGCAGGCTCAGTAGTTGTGGCGCATGGGCTCTAGAGCTCCGGCTCAGTAGTTGTGGCACAAGGTTCCGTAGTTGTGGCATGCAGGCTCAGTGGTTGTGGCTCACAGCCTCTAGAGCACAGGCTCAGTAGTTGTAGCATTCAGGCTCAGTAGTTGTGCGTGTGGGCTCTAGAGCACGGGCTCAGTCTTGTACCATTCTTTCCTGTACAAGCTCTTCCTTCTGCTTAGTGTTTTCTTCCTGACTCCCACAGCCTCCCTCCCCAATACACATAAACACATATCAGACTAATTCCTATCCATCTTTCAGATTTTAACTTAAAGCTTCCTTTCTTCAGGGAGCTTTCCTGAATACTGAAAACCAAATCAAATCCCTTTGTAAAGATCATTCATGGCACTTATCACTGGATTTTATTATGCATTATTTATGTGGTTATTTGATTAACACCTGTCTTTGAGGTCAGAGCCTATTTTGTTTGTTCATTGTATTCCCAAACCTGGCTCAGTTCTTGGCATATAGTAGAAGTTGGGTCTCTACTTATTGGATGAATAGATGGATGAATGCATGAATCTCTGTTTGTTTTTCATACTGCTGCCAGAGGTTTCTCATTATTAGATCAGTCTGGTTATGGCACTTTTCTTCTCGTGCCTTCCTATGGCTTTATATAGCCTACTGAATATTTTTTTCATGGTACATAAGACATTTTATCATCTTTCCCCAATGTATAAATCCAGTCAAACTCCAAGTTCATCCTACCTACTATCTGCCTTCTACCCATTTTTGTCCCTCCCTTGGTAGAAGCAGTCGATTTTCTCTGCTATGTTCTTGTTTTCCTTAAATTGGACCAAACGTTACTATCCTATATCTTCTGCATGCTCCTCTATTTCCCTGGGATGTCCTCCATTTCCTGTCTTTAGTGATCAAAATCCAGTTCTTTCCCCAAGATTGAGCTTAAATATTATTTATTCCTTGATGCTTTCTGTTGACCTGTGTCAACCCTGTCCACATGAACCTCTCACTCTTCTGCATTACTATGTTTGTACTTGTTAAAGCCCTTTCTTCTCTTCTGCCTTGCCTGTCTGCTCCAATACATTTCTTAACTCCAATGAGTATCTTAAAGTCAGGGGTAATTTCTCATGCAGCAGTGTATTTCCCCACAGTGTACTTCTGGTACAGTATCTAATATGGCATTTTAGACAATAAAAATCAATAAATAATTGAAAATTATGATTCTCGTTCAGCATGAAAAAAACTGACTTAGCGATTGACTATCTTCATTTGATTTGTATTCAGAGAACAGTGCATTTCTGTCTCTTTTCTCTCCCCAATCAGTCCTGCATTGATCTGTCCTCAGCCTACCTTTCAGGTCTCATTTCCCACCACAACATCGTACTCTGCTTAAGCTAGTCAAACTGATACAATACCTTTATATTTCTGTGTCATTGTTCATCTAGTTTCCAAGTCCAGAATACCCTTTCTTACGCTTGCACTTTTCTATTTATCAAAAATCTCACTCATCTATATTTCCATATCCTTGTCAGTGTTACACTCCTCATGAAAAATTTCTTGATTGCTCCTTTCCATTTCCCATTAAAATTTATTACTACCTCTGTTGTGGTCCTACAGCAATTGCTTGCTCAGATCCTTAGGACTTATTTTATTCCAACTTGGAGACTAGTTTATTGTCTCCCAAAGCCATGTGCTGCTCTAGTGGTGAACAGATTTGCTCATGTGTGCACTACCTAGTGACTACCCTAGGGTTTGGGATATGATTTGCTGAAAGAGTTCATGAGTAGCCAGGCTTACTAAGACCTGCAGTCTCGGCTTCTTAATAACATGGAGTGTTAAGACAGATGAAGCCCCTTGAACTGACAATGTTGAAAAAAATTAAAAGAACCTGAGAAATGTTGTCAGTATATCTAATTAACAGTAAATAACGTCATATGGAGTATTTCATGTAAGTGAAATTTGTGAAAGTATTAATCTTTACTGGCCTGTTTTACAAGCTCTTTAAAATGGGAGTTTGAAATGGTACTACTGTGACATTCATAGATTAATACATGGACTTTAAATTTTACTTCTTATCAAATTTTATTTAGATAAGTTTTTTTTCTTTTTTCTAATTCTCTAGGCTCTAATGCTGTCTCCTAAATTACAAATGTTTCTGCGTTACCAATGAAAATGTGTGTGTGTGGGTGTGTATGTAGAGAGAAAGATGTCATGTAAGCCTCCACAGGGTTTCTCAACACTTGGTAATAGAGCAGTAGAAGAAAATTAAGAGGTAAACAAACAAACAAACAAAAAGTCCTATTACTCTCTACACCAGCCATTATGCTAGGTGCTTTTATGTTTATACTATATTTAATCTTCGTATCAATCCCAGGAAACCTAAGCTTGGATTGATTAAGACACTAAGTCTCTTAAGTTTTATTAACAGCTAGTGAATGTAGAGCAGGTATTCAAACCTCGTCTGTCTGATACAGAATTTGAAAAGATTTCTACCTAGGTTCTGACTTGATAGATACCGTTTTGCAAAAATAAATATCCAAGTCAAGCCTTAAATGCAGTAGCTTAAATATAGCCCCCCATTACCTGATATAAGCACAGAAGAGAGATTCGTTCTCAAAACCTTGTTGCCATAACAGAGGTAAGGAAGGAGGCAGATGTGAAAGTCTGAGGAGGTGGCCCTGGACGGAGCTACAGAGGCCACAGTGAGAAGAAATCGTGAGCAGTCTATTTATTAAGAGCTGTCTCATTCTAACATTATGTGACACTAGTATAACTATGAAATACTCAAAAACTAGTTTGGGGTTTAGTTAAACTTGAATTCTTTTAGAATGCAAGTTAAGCCCACAACCTTAAAAAACTTCTTGTAGAGAAATGCCTCTTATCTGTACCCAAAATGAATGCAGACAGTTTTATCACCCTCCCCTTCCAAATCATTTGCCAAAAAGGGAGCCCTCCCTTGCATACATTGAAACGACTCCAAACCACAAGAGCTACCACCACAGTAGCATCTGGGATGAATGTGATAGATGTCGCCAAGTCTTTCTCCTCACAGTTCTCACACCATCTCAGCCAGAACTGTGGGTCTAAGTCAAAAATACCTCCCCAGAGCCAACAATTTTACTTCAACTTTAAGTTTAAAAGAGTAATTGTGCATGATTAAACCATACTTAATAGCATTTCCCCAAACACCAAAGTTATCAAAAAAATTAGACTCTTGGTTATCTTTCCCTTGAAGCCACATCCATAGCCCTGTCTGCATCATTGCCAGGCCTGCAGAGTTCTGTTTGAGAAGCCATAGATGCTTTACATTTTAACCACCCTTTTTAAAAGTAAACTTCTCTCTTTGCCTTAAAAATATAGGGTAGATGTAAACTTCATCTTTCTGATTTAGATAGTGAGTTAACTAGCTATGTGGCACCTAATACAGTGTATTCTGTCCATGTGATGAATTCCATATCAGAACAGCAAATTAGCAAATACATTTAAATAAAGTCCAAGAAAGATGACAGCCTTTCAGAATTACTTATCAAATGCTCAGATCTACACTGCTTATGACTATTCTCTTACTTAAGCTAATTACACCGGCGTGTGTGTCTAATACAAATGTTCATCAAAGGCTACACATATCAACAAAGTGAATCAAAAAACTTTCTATGGCTTAATATTAGACCCATATAAATTCTCTATACGTGGAGCATAACAAATGGCCTATCTCTCACAGAGCTATTCTTCTCATTGTAAACTAGTTATAGCTAAACTCAGACTCTGATTTATCTTTATTGATTTTAAATAAACTACAGCTTACACTTTCAACCCAATTGAAAATCCTAGAAAATAGCAGATGATCAGTAACAGTATATAAAATTTAAAGGTTGTTGGTTAGAGAATTTTTACCAAAGAATTTGCTATAAACCACACTATAGACCTCACTGCTGACAAACCTTTACAATTAAATTTTCAGATTGTTTTCTAGTCTGTGCACTTATTCAACAACCAGCATTCTCTCTGCTATTTATACCTACTTTTTCCCAGAGAAAGTTGTTGCTTGAGCTTCCTCACTCATCAATCTCATATACTCTGATATTTCTTCCCAACTGGCGTCTCTTGGTTTGCTCTAGTCCTCTGTTTTGCACACTAGTATGTTTGAATTATTTTATGGGCATATGGATAAGTTATTGGTGAAGTGGCTTGGTTTCTTATTCAAGAGAGTATTATGACAGGCTTGAAAGTATAACTTTTAAAAATCAGCAGGGATATAGGAAATGAGTCCTGCTTGGTACTAGCTAAACAAAATGAGTCTAAAAGCTAAGTTTTACTACTATAGACCTAATTAAGGCAAGACTGTCAGGCCTTGATAAACATGCATCCATCCATCCTCCATCTATTTATTCATTCACTTCTCCTTGTGTCAAATATTTATAGAAATCGATGTTCAAAGTATATATGATATTTCATATATTTATTTTTAAAACAATGATCTATATTTTTAAGATACATTTAAAGGACACCCATAATTCCATTACCAAATATCAGATATTTTAATATTTACAAATGTTTCTATTATTTGTCCATATATATGTATAAATGTTGCAGTTCAAAAGTTACAAACAATTTTACATTCTTCAGAATTAAATTTTAACGTAATCCTCCATATGCTTTGAACAGTTTTTGACTTATCACAATGTCAGGTTTGGGGATCAAGTTTTAAGTCATCTTTCATTTCAAAACATTCAAGCCTGCATAAAAGTAAAGTAATGGAAGTTCTGTGTGTGTGTGTGTGTGTGTGTGTGTGTGTGTGTGTGTGTATATAATGTTCTGCCCCTTTCTATGGATCTATGATAGATAGTAAAGAGGTAGAATGGATCTTACGATGGGTCCCTCTGAACATAACCATAAGAGAAAGTAAATGAAGTAGTCATCCTTTTGCATTACTCCAGGGAGTTGGAAGAGAGATATCTGTCTTGGTGCCTTAAACCTAAGATATTTTAAGAATATTTGAAAGTAATTTAGAGATAAATAAGAATGCTTAAAATAGTAAGAACACTTTCCTGTTAATATTTTAAAATATCATTTTTGCTATTTGAATAATTTTCAGAAGAAGAGGTTTGAGGGAATAAGATCTTAAATTTTCATTCAAAATTCAGATTAGAAGCATCTGTTCTAAAGGAACTTAAAGATTTCTTGTTAAATCCTCTTAATTTTTAAATGAGAAAACTGAAGCCTGGAGAATTTCAAAGATGTGGCTCAAACATATATCTTCATTGTGATTGAAATTATAAAAAGAAAAATTGAATCACAAGACTTCTTGACAATTTAATAATAGATCGTAGCTCATTGCTAGTATTGTCCAAGGATTTTGGAGGAAATCAGTTATTTTTTGTTTCTTTTTCAACGTATATCAGAGTCTTGTTCAACATTTAACATTTCTTATTCCTAATAATGAAGAGCTATAGATTTTTCTTTAGTTATTTTCTTAGTACTTCAAAACAAGTACATTTCTAAGAGACTTGAACTGTACCTTATCATAGACTATGGAAAGGTACATTGCTATGAGGCACCTCCTAGTAGGAAAAACACTAAACATTCAAAAATAATGTCAGAAAAATATTTATGGGATTAAAAATAATAAATATGCTTAAGGCAGGCATAAACACATAGCCGGGGGGAAAGAAAGCTGAATCTGTTTAAACTTAGTTAAGAGAGAAGATAATCTACCAGTCATTTTCTGAAAGACACTAGCACACGTACTAAAAATCTTCTGGGCCTCATCAGGAAGAGTTCTAGAGGGAAACGGGTATCCTGAGCTCTAAACCACAGTACAATTATAGCTAGACGTTTATGAGGTATTACAGTTGGCAGACCTCAAGAAGAAAATATATACAGTAAAACATTTTTTAAAAGAACAACATCTAAAGAAAAATAGCTAAAGTTATTAAGATGTTGGAGAGACTTTTAGAAGAAAGGAGACTGAGTAAGGATATGTTAACATAGTGCATCATAGTGAAGCATATGGGTATGTTGATTGGGGATTTTGCCAAATTCCATACCACCGCAACCCTTGGGGGGGGTCCCTTGGGTCTCTGTTAGTGCCAAAAATAAAAGTAATTATTACTCATTAGCAGGTAATACAATTAAGAAATTTATTCAGGATTATGGCCCAACTTAAGAATATGTTCAAAAGGAATTTAAATAAATTTGTGAATGAGGGATGAATAATTACTTACTATGGTCACATAGAAATGCTGACATTATTGAAAACCAAAGGACTGGGTCTGGCTTATCTCCTTTTCTCTTCCTGAGAAAGGGGAAACTGAACTCAGTTCGCCGATAGATCAGAGTCCGTACGGCATTTGAGGAACCTCCTGCTCATTCGTCTTAGTTCTCCTGTAGCGTTACTCCTTGCATTGAGACCCCATCCAGCAGGCTTGGTCTAGGTGTGACCAAAAGGAGTAAAAATGTGGATAGCAGTGGCAACTCTGGATCCATCTCTCTTTATATGCCTTTCTGTGATCTTCCCATCTCCTCTTTATTACTTTTTTGTAAATGAATGCACATATCACTACTCTCAGCATGATATGTTGATGATTTGGCTGTGTTCCCCCCACCCTCCATTTACACAACTAAGTTATATTTTGTAAAAAGTTGTGCTTCAGTAGTACATCATATCATAATAGAGGATTAATATATCTATATCCTCAAGTCGGTATTTAGAAATTTTTGTATGCAGAGCTTTTTTTTTTTTTTTCTCGATAAGCAAACAAACCAAGTCCCTGAAATAGTGGTTAGCAATGTTTTGCTGTTTTCTGTGCCATGGTGACCAATTTAAAAATGTATTTTCATAAATACTAAGGCTTTATTTTTAAGTAAAACAGAACCAGAAAGTGGACGCTAATTTATTTATTTTTCTTTTGTAAACATATACTTGTTCCTTCCCTACACAACTTTCTGGTCATAGTCCCCCTCCCACCCCAACAGTGGGTTTAATCTCTTTAAGAATGCAATCGGATTTTGTGAAAGTAGACTTTTTGTAAAAGTAGGCTTTTTGTAAAAGTAGGCTGTAAAGATCTGAGTCCTGGACATTATTGTAAACAATACTTAAAAAGGATCCTCGTGGTCTGCAATTAACAGTGTATACCAATAAGTTTTCTCAGAAAAATCTCAGAGAAAACATAAGGTTTTCACAGCTGAAAATTAAGCTTTCTTTTTTTTTCCCCCAATGGAGGAGTCATAGCTAGTAGATATTCCTGTACATGGAAGCACAATTTTGGAAATATGAGTAGAGAAACAAAAAGAAAGATGAAATTCTAAATTCTATTTTCTACACACTGAGATATGATGAACAGTAAATTAATTGCAAAATCTTAGATGAAAGACTACATAATTAAGATTTTTTTAAGTTATTGACTTATGATTTAGCCAGAAACAAATCTATATAAGTAAATTTTTCTTGGAATATCTGAAATAAAATTTTTACACAACTGTCCTGTAAGTAACCATAGTAATTCACTAATTATTAAATAATGAGTTGCCTAATAGTTTGTCATTTGTTCACCTTAGAGCCTCTAACTGATTAATGGCATTGTGTTTATTTTTCAACCATGGTATCCTGATCATTCTGAATATTATTAAGTTCTCTCATTTAACTTCAATTATTTCATATTCAGATTGGAACCAAATCCACTTCTTTCTATAGTATTTGCCATGGGAATAATTTCCTTTCTTAAACTTTGGGCTTAAGTGAGCAGTAAATAATAAAGACACATTTGAGTGAAGCTTGGTCATGTTAACACCAAGTTGCATGTTTTCCTTAAACTTGAGTTCAAGAGAGCTGCAAAAGATTGGTAGCCAAAAAAGGGTTTGTTTCTGTAATTTTTACCATTGCCTGCCTCAAAGTAATGAACAGCCATTCTAACTCTTGCCAAGGCTGACTGTTTTCTTTCTTTTCCCCATTCTACTCCTTTTCATCATTATTATCATTGTCTTAGGACATTTATTGACTTTTTACTTTATTCCAGGCAGTATTCTAAGTATTTTTCATATATTATCTCATTTAATTCTCACAATAACTCTGGAGATTAAGTGTAGGTACATTTTGTAATTTGTAGATGAGAAAATTAGGACAGTGAGTGATTAGGTAATCTTCCTAAGTGGTGGGAAAATACCGCATTCTAAGTGATAAAACAAAGATTCAAATCTAGGCATTTTGACCTCAAAACCTGCATTTTTGATTATTATGTCCTTTGTCTCCCATGTATTTGCTACATATCTACCTACGTATATACATTTATTTTCTAAGGTGGCTTTTAGGTCAAAATATTTGTAGTATACATTATATGTATATATATGTGTATATATATAAATAACTATATGTATATACTCTTTGGCAGTCCTTGGAAACATGTTGATTATGATGATCTATTTGATGTCAAGGGTCATAGGCCCACCAGTGAGAAATTGCTCCAAAGAGTTGACAGTGATCTTTAGAGAATCACTGTAGACATTAGTCAATCTCCAAGTCAATCTCCAAGTATTGGGTGGGCCAGAAGTTTTTTTTTCCATAAGATGGCTCTAGTAGCACTTTAACATCATTCAGAACAATTTTGTTAGATTGTATGTGACAGCTGTCATATCAGCATATATTTTTTAAAAAGACTTATCAAAAATGGTGAATTTTTGTATAGCTATTTTAATATTGAAGATGGAAGAAATAAGTAATATTTTCGGCATATTATGCTTTATTATTTCAAGAAGGTAAAAACGCAACCGAAATGCACAAAAAGATTTGTGCAGTGTATGGAGAAGGTGCTATGGCTGATCAAACATGTCAAAAGTGGTTTGCGAAGTTTCGTGCTGGAGATTTCTCGCTGGACAATGCTCCACAGTCGGGTAGACCAGTTGAAGTTGATAGTGATCAAATCGAAATAATAATTGAGAACAATCAATGTTATATTATGCGGGACATAGCTGACATACTCAAAATATCCAAATCAAGCGTTGAAAATGATTTGCACCAGCTTGGTTATGTTCATTACTTTGATGTTTGGGTTCCACATAAGTTAAGTGAAAAAAACCTTCTTGACCATATTTCTTTATGCGATTCTCTACTGAAACATAAGGAAAACATTCTGTTTTTAAAACAAATTGTGATGGGCGATGAAAAGTGGATACTGTACATCAATGTGGAACCAATGAGATTGTGGGGCAAGCGAAATGAACCACCACCAACCACACCAGAGGCCGGTCTCCATCCAAAGAAGGTGATGTTGTGTATATGGTGGGATTGGAAGAGAGTCCTCTATTATGAGCTCCTTCTGGAAAGCCAAACGATTAATTCCAACAAGTACTGCTCTCAGTTAGACCAACTGAAAGTGGCACTCGACAAAAAGCATCCGTAATTAGTCAACAGAAAACGCATAGTCTTCCATCAGGATAGCGCAAGACCACGTGTTTCTTTGATGAGCAGGCAAAACCTGTTACAGCTGGACTGGGAAGTTCTGATTCATCCGCCGTATTCAACAGACATTGCACGTTTGGATTTCCTTTTATTTTGGTCTTAACAATATTCTCTTAATGGAAAAAAATTCAATTCCCTGGAAGGCTGTAAAATGCAACTGGAACAGTTCTTTGCTCAAAAAAAATAGTTTTGGTAAAATGGAATTATGAAGTTGCCTGGAAAATGGCAGAAGGTAGTGGAACAAAAAGGTGAATACATTGTTCAATAAAGTTCTTGGTGAAAATGAAAAATGTGTCTTTTATTTTTACTTAAAAAACCGAAGGAACTTTTTAGCCCACCCAACAAATACTAAGATGTGATTAAAAGAACAAAAAACAAAAACCCTTAACTCTTAGTATTCTCTCACTCTGGACAATGATTGTGGTTGAAAATTAATTTAACTTGATTGTAAAAAGAGCTAAAACTTCCGCAAAAGCATTTCATGTCTTGTGGATGAATTATTTGTTGTCAGAAACAACCTTTTATTCATAATGTAATTTTCTTTCCAACTCTGAGGATATGTTGATATAGTTTATTTCAATGACAAGTTTGAAATAGGACACTAACCTTAGTTATTGCACAGAAATAAAATTACAACCACCACCTTTCATTTGGAGTTTTATAGATAAACTTTCCACCACCTACCCTTCTCCCATGACATACAGTTTAAATGATCGGTACACATTAAAAAAATTAATTTTAGAAACAATTGCAGAGAAGTAATTTAGCTGTATTTTTAATGTATTGTTTTTCAAAAGTTCAAAGAACATTTAAATCCATATTTATAACCAGGCCTGAGAAATATTGATAGTATCTAATACTGTATAGCCGGTCTAACTCTAATAAACCTTTGGGTGACAATAAACAGAGTCTAGGAGCTGTATGCATCAGTGCAGAATTACAAAGACAAGCTATGAAATGTGTGACAGATTAAAATAGCCTCTGCTAGAAGAGTGGGACAAGTAAAGATTGCCCACTCAGAAGTACAACCAATATCCTCCTAAAGAATCAAGAGTGAGAAAAGATGTGACATTAATGTACACTTCATCACTATTCTCTCCTGTCTCTGCAATTAGAATCCTGCTTCTCTGCCTTTATGAAAGCCAAGTTCAAGCTTCTTCAGGAAATTCCCCAGAGTACCTGATTCCCTGGTTCAGGTCAACTCATACTAAGACTATTCTTTGCAGTTCATCTTAGATAAAAATTGTATATATCAAAATATTATCTTTAGAAGTTGTAACCCCTTAGGTAGTGAGGCTTGGGTTGTAGCCCTGTTAGCCACCTTATCTGAGAAGTTTTCTGCTGTTATTGATATTTAATCATGAAAATGTTCCAGACCTGCTCTGAAAGAGGGGTCACTCTAGCTTAGGTTCTCTTTTAACTTAATCACCATTGCTTGCTCTCCATTCGTAGCTACATATATTACCCCTAGTTGTCTGAGTCCCAGAACTACATGCAGTACTCTAGAAAGTAAATCCTATTAGTACTCAATATAACAGGAGGATCAAGAGGGAGGGATTGTCTCAAATTTCCTACTTGTTGTGCTACTATTTTTGCATTACGATATCATGCCTGCTTGAACTAGTGATTGAGGGGAAAATAATTCTAATAGGAGTTGGCAGTTAGCCCAGAAGTGCCACTCCATGCTTTAAACAAATGTTAACACACGAATCCTCTCCATGTTATGGAAGCTAGTAGAAGTTGAAATTAGAATTTATTTTTCAAAATTATAATGGTATATTCTTTGTTTTCTTTTTAAAATGTAAAGACAGCAGTTTGCTCAGTTAGGCCAAATCTTGGCTTTCTACCGAAGGCAATTGGAGATTATAGGAAATGTATAGGACATCAGTCACTCTTCCCACAAATTTTTTTCTCATCAAACTGATCCTGCCTGGCTCGCCATTAAAACTACAGGTTATTTTATATGTTTTGGAAAATATAAACATAAGAATTAGAAAAAAGTATGTTTTGATCATGATGAAATAGAACATACCAACATTCTCAGAGGTTTGTTTCTTTTTCCCTCCTCATCTTTGGGAAAATTATGTTGTTGTTTTTTTTGTCATTGTTCTTTATTACACCTGCTTTTACCTTACCATATGGAATAAGTACATATAAATATAAATATTTTGTTCTGCGTCTACACTGCACTAGCACACAATTTGCTACATTAAGTTAAAACATCAATTTATGAAAGAAGCGTTAAAAAAAGAAGAAAAAGAAAAAACAGCTTAATTGACTATTGATTAATCAATAGACAATAATAAGCCAACCAAAGTAGACATTGCTTTAATGTTTTCCCTCACAGGTAACATTTGTAACATTTACAATAGAAGAGAATACTAACAGTTCTAGATGGAAATTACTTGTCAAAAGTTTCCCTGCCAACTTTTCCCCCTTCCCATGATTTTGTAAAATGTTCTCTGTTGTACAAGTTTCTGCTGACAGAACCCTGAGACCACGGAAATCTTAAGGATATAAATTGCATTCCATGGAGTAGATGGAAACTTTGTAGGTATGTTACAGAGCAAAGGCTCACTGCCCGATGCGCATAGAAGCCAACACCATGGCACTGATTTCTGAGAAAAGAAAAGGTTTTGTTGTGAGGTCCACCAGCAAGGAGACCAGAGACAGGGCTCAAATTTGACTCCTCCTTCCAAGGTTTGGGGCGAAATTTCAGAGGTCAGGAGAATTTCAAACTTGGTTGATGGGCTAGTCTCAAATCAGTCCATATATGGTAATTAAGCTCCTTGGGCTGCTGGAAGCCAGATTTTCCCTGTTAAAGGACCTCTCGCTTTGTAAAGGGCTCTCTGATGGCAACATTTCTATTGCTCGGGATCCACAAACTGAAGAATCTTGGTTCGGGGTCATCCTGGGGACTTGAGTTCCCATCTTGCACATGTGCAGTGCCATCTCTGTGAAATAACTCAGAATTTGATTAATCAAAAAATCTGTTTTAAGGAAGCAAAACTAGTTTCAGCTGGTCAACATTTTACATGCTATTTCAGGTGTTACATCATCTCCTTCCCCAAATTGTTTTCATTTTTTACCTGTCTCCTAAATATACTCGTCTCAATCAGACTTGCATGAAATCATCCTATGTTTCTTTCTCACTTATTCCATCTCCTTATGGGAACATTACCAGGCTAAATTTTCTATCAGAGTATCAGTACTTGCACTCTTTCTTTTCTGTTTTCACTGCCACACACTTCTTTCCCTCAGATCTGGGTTATTGTACAGCTGATCTCCTTGCTTCCAGTTTTTTGTTTTTGTTTGTTTTTTGGGCTCCTACTTTCCAATCTTGCATATCTCCTGTACAAGCTAAACTATTACTTTAATAATATTAAACGCTTTGCTCAAATATCTCAAAACCTCCAACGTATTTATAGATTAATTCCAAAATTTTTAATATTGTGTTCAATTCTAATTAGTATCTCGGAAATAAAATTTGCTTTAGGAAGTTTGAATGTGTTAGGAAGTTTGAATGTGTTAACTCCCTATATGGGATATTTTCTGTTTTTCATCCCCATACATATATCACAACTTAAGACATACTTTCTATGAGTCCTGACCATTTCCTCTAAATGACATTCTTCCCTTATCAAGCTTCTCCTATATTTGATATTGTTACTATTCATTTGGTATTTAACGATACTGTCTTTTAAAAAGCCATTCATAGCTACATATTTTGCCTCCTTAACAATGTACGTAGACTCTTTGACATCAAAGGGCATGTCCGAAGGATGCTTAACGTGTGCTGGACACATACTAGTTGTTCAATAAATACTTTCTAAATGAATGAACAAATGTATAATTAGTATTATAATAAATGGGGCATTTTAATGTAATTAAATTAGATATGCATTTTTAAAAACAATAAAGCAGTCCTGGAACGTCCTCTCCATATTATAATTAAAGTTGAATTTACTGGTCTACTTCTTCTAGTACTATATTAAAGACATGAGAACATTTTAAATTCCTACTCAATTAAGCTTTAAATATACATGTTAAAGATATAAATCACATAGGAATAAAATAACTATCTTTCTTAATATTATATGAAGTCCATGTTACTTATAATGTTTCATAACTCTTGGGTAACAGTTTTTCTGGTAGAAGGAAATGCCCTCTTTTTTTTTTTTTTTTTTTTTGCGGTACGCGGGCCTCTCATGGGAGGGGAGCACAGGCTCCAGACACGCAGGCTCAGCGGCCATGGCTCACGGGCATAGCTGCTCCGCGGCATGTGGGATCTCCCCGGACTAGGGCACGAACCCGTGTCCCCTGCATCGGCAGGTGGACTCTGAACCACTGTGCCACCAGGGAAGCCCAATGCCCTCATTTTTAAAACTACCTTTTAAAGTAATTTTGACAAAACCTTACCAAAGGTGATGATTTGGATCTTTTTACTTGCAGTGATATCTTTTAAGAGTGGATTAGAATGCTTTGCCAATCTCCTTGTACTCTGCTAACATCACCAAAAATCAAGAGAGGTTGTGTATTTATTTTGACTTTTTGAAATTTTATTTCCAATCTTTGGAATATCTTCCAAACTTAGGTTCCACTATAAAATAGGAAGGTAAAGCGTACTTATTTTAATGTTTTAATGCATTAATGAGGATGCTATTATTAATTTTTAAATATAATTCAGTGGTTCAATAACCAGTATATCCTGTATACAAGGGCTCACTAAACAGGGTTTGCCAGGAATGAATCAAAATCTTCCAGATGTCAGTAAACTCTGATGTGTATAAACAACTGTAGGAGATTAGAGTGACTTTTAAAACTTCTTTTCCTAGTAATAAAAATAATCACATTTGTTATTGACATTTGGGGAAATAAATGATTTAATGTAAAGTTGGTATAGAATATTTTTATCTTTCAATATTAATTTTTGCTTAAGAAATCATTTCCCAAATTGTATCTGATAAACCCATAGTATGGTCATTATTAACCAATAACCACTCACAGATACATTTTGTGTCTTTAGAAAATATCATTTAAATAACACAAGTTGCATTAATACAGAAATAGTAATCAAAATCATTATGCATTCTGTATCACAGGTTGGTTATACGGAATGCATTTTGAGTTATTGTTTAATTATGCAGAAATTTCCATTTGTTTTATAATGGGTATCAGTTGCAATATTACCTAAGCTACTGTATTCTCTGAATTTAAATAAATATCTAGTTTTTATGAAGAAAAATGGATAATTTTTACTTGGAAAAAATGAATTTATGCACAATTGAAAATTATGTAATATTATTAATGTGATTAGTGCTAAACTTTAAAAATACTATAAAATATATTTTGCCCCAAATTCTCAATTTAAAAACTTTAAAATGAAAGCATTATTTTTACTAAAAATACTTTACAACCCAGTTTCACTTGATCTCTTTAAAAAATCAACATCAGATTTTTAAAAATATGTTTTAAATTTGTGTTATTTATTAAAAAAAAACACTGAAGCCTTACATATGGTTTTAAATAACCCATATCAATCCAACTCTCAACTTGAATAATTGCAAACACAGAACTTAATATTGTTTTATAGAATTCTGTGGTAGAATTTGAAATACTAAGAACATTCAGTATGAATAGAGTTCTAGAAATGTCATGTTTGATACAGTTTTATCAGTCTTAAATTTCTGTTAAGGTAAAAGCACTTTTATTAAAACACATTTTCAAGAATAGTTTTTAAAAGTTAAGGGGTGGAAACATAAATATATTTACAAATATTTAAGCAAACAAGTATTCTGAATACTTAGTGCATTCCAGAGTAAATGTTTTAAGTCTGTGCACTTTAACACCACTGAGAATTAAGTTCATATTTGCAGTTTACAGAAATATGCAATGATGTATAGCGATATCAATAAATTGCCCATGGCCACACAGCAAATAGGTGGTGGGGCTGTAATACAAACCCTAATAGTAGAACTTCGGAGCCTCTAATCTTACCCATTACACTCAACTCCCCAAAACTCAGTTTACCTTATCTGCAGAAATGTCTCAGTACTACTGCAACAGCAATTTCTGCTGCTGCTGATCATGAGATTACAATGCAGAACCAATAATCAAACCATATTTTGAACAATGTCAATGTAAATTAACACTTTGAGAAAGTGTCAGCAGGGGGAGGTAAGGGAATTTCCCCTAATGGAGACAAGCTACTTATCTTTCCGTTGTTCGGCTCTAACCAGTAAAAAGTAAGACATATAAAATAGAAAGGTTCTCCATGTGTGCAAACATACCTCTTTAAAACTCGGATTTTTGGAGATTACCTGACTCGCAGAGGCCACAGGTTTGGGACTAGGTATACACCTCATACGGATTTTAACTTTTAACCTTACTCAGAGCACTAATCTTCAGGCTGTTTTGCTCTCTTGATAAAAGCCACATTTGTCAGTGAGAAAATGATCATGGGTATATTAAAAGTTTTAAAAAAACAAGTAATTAAATAAAGACCTTCACCCCAACTTATTAACTTAATTATAAATTTACAAACTCTGATTTAAGCTCTATCTGTGGTCTAACTTTGAATGAAATTAAGAGGATACATTTCATAACCCAAGGATTCCTTAAATTACTTGCATTTAAATTATATGTGTTCATTAAACCTCTTTAAGAACCACTTTATAACTTCTGAAATTATGTTACTAAATAGCTTCTAGAAGGCCCAATATATATCCTGTTAATGATCTCACAAACCTGGAGGCTTAAGAAAACAATACTGTGAAATATGAACACTTCTGAAGGACTGATAGAAAAAAATAAAGAATGAAAGCCACTGTGTGCTAAGATTTTATTAGGTTACTCCACCTGCAAAAACAGATGCTATATCTGTTTCAAATCATTTTGTCAGTGATATTTTAGGCACTAAGTGATAATCTTGATTTTAGAAGTTGAAAACTTTTAAAGTTTTAAAGGCATCTCTGCTATGCACAGTGATTATAACACCACATTTTAAGTGTATCTTCTCCTTTCAACTAAAATTAAATTTTTGATGGAAAAAGCAATCATTTACTATCTTATTTTTTTTTCCAAAGTAATGGAGGAATGATCACATTCACACTAATTTATAGAAGTTGTTTTCCAGAAAGCAGACTATATTTTGGCATTTATTTGAAATCAATTGAAAACAAAACAAACTAAGTATTTGATTACAGCTTAGAAATAGTCTCACATCTAACTACATGAGTAGGGGAGTTAGCCAGGGGTAGTGCAAAATTTGTCTTATGTATTTATTATTTGACTCTTTAATTCTATGGTTTCACTGTCCCTACTCCTTTTCTTATCCAGTCTTCCCACTTTTCTATTTGACTGGCTTTCTACTCTTCCTCCCTTCATAGAGTCAGAAGACACTAGATTGGATCAGGGGTGAAAGTGGTGGGAAGCAGAAGTGTATATATTGTTGTTCCTTCCACCTATTTCAAGCCCAGAAGCAGCCATAGATAATATAGCTTCATTTCTAACTGGGAATTCATCATGCTGGGGTTAAAGAAGAAAAATGGATTTACCAAAGGAAACTGAGAAGTTGTATGCAAACAATATGACCTTTAAAAATGGATTTGTGCCTCCCCACTCTGTGGATGCTTTCTGTGCCATATAGAGACTTCAGGAC
Organism: Kogia breviceps; assembly: GCF_026419965.1. Classification (NCBI taxonomy): domain Eukaryota; kingdom Metazoa; phylum Chordata; class Mammalia; order Artiodactyla; family Physeteridae; genus Kogia; species Kogia breviceps. The sequence goes on along the minus strand of NC_081318.1, from coordinate 35,353,199 downwards.
AGTTTGACCTTCTTTTTCTTTTCTTTTCTTTCTTTCTTTTTGTCGTCAGGCAGTGAAGGTTGTAGAAGTTGACTTTTCTGACAGGATGGTGCCAAGTGAAGAAATTATTCAGTAGAATCAAAGATTATTATTCTTCTGTGATTCATAGAAACTTATTCTATAATTCTACTGGTGTCACAAGTTCTTCTTTCTATGGTGGCACAATGGGGCTTTTAAAATTAACATAATTCTAAAATACCAGAGCATTATTTTTAATAATTTTATACCAGAGAATTGGGGGCAAATTTTTATTAAAATTTTAAAGTGTCAATAAGTCAAGTTTAAGTGGCATTTTGTCCAAAGGAATATAAGGCAGCATTCCACACACACACACACACACACACACACACACACACACACATACACATACACACACATCAAAGAATTGTATATTTAGAGTGTTTCTAACATAATTTGAAAAGAAATTGCCTTGAAATTACCTCTGAGTTGCAATCCAGTACCACCATAATTTTAGATGCTTCATGTTCACACTGTGATACTATTGAAGCAATATTTCTTTTTTTTTTTTCTAATCCTTTGCTGGCATCTAAGAAAACTGTACAATATACATTGAAAACTAAAGTACTTTGGATCAGATTTTCACAGACCACTAGTAATTACTAAAAAGAAAATGATAATAAAAGTCCACTTTTTACAAACTATCAGAAGTTGCAAAACACAATGGAAGATATCTGTGCTCCTTAGAATTATTTGTATGAAATTAATAATATTGCAAATTCCGGAATATTTTTTAAAATTGGAACTGATCTAATATTCACTGTAAACAAAGACTCATGCCACTGAAATTTATGTGCATCAACCTAGTGGTAAAAATTTCCACACTGCTCTAAAACATTAATGTCTGAAATGATGTTTAGCTTGTCTTTCACCTGTGCCATAAAACAAAGACCCTGTCAATTTGGTTTTGTCTTTAGTTTTCATTGTTTATATTTTTGAAACATACCCTCTCTCATTCTAGTAATGACAGGTGGCACGGTATTATGACAGCGCATTAATGTTCCCTATTCTCCTGAAGTTCTTTGTTAAAGTAGCATTACAGGCACCATCGGCCACAGCTATCTCATCACATCTACTACAGAGAAGCCTTGAAAGTTTTCATTTCTTGCTTTACCCCTTACCATAAACACGGACTGTAAAACCTAACAAGCCTGGAGCTTTTATGAATACTTGATCAAAGTTAAAACTTGATGTGCACGAGGATGTATTGGTGGTCTCCAGGTCAGTATGTGGGTCCACTGACATATCCCTTGCAGCCCTTAAATCATAGGCTGTTCCAAGATACACTTTATCGCAAGGTCCTATGGAAAAAAACAAATATAGTATTTTCGTTAAAATATTGTTGCCACTAATATTTAATATTTTCAGCAGAATTTCAATAATTATGGCCACTGCTATAATTGTATTTTTCTCAGCCAACAAAAAAATTTTTTTTCTTAGCACAAACTTTCAGCAACTTTGATACATTTTTATTTTTCTATGTAGTGGTTGTTTTTACTTAACTGAGTTATCTGGGGCTTAGGGAGAGGTGCTGTATTTATTAGATCATACACTTTTTGTTTTTTAGATGAAGTAGAATTGTAGCCAAAACATTTTCTTCAGCTAATTAAACACCACAGAGCAGGTTTAGGAATTCTCTGTATGACCACATCTTATGTGCTATTCTGGCAGGACACTTCCTTTAGCTTTAAAAGTGTGCTAATAGGATTGAATACCAAAAATAGTGATATCATTTCCAAAATAAATAAGCATTTACTGATTTTTTAAAAAAATCTCCTTATAATCATCCCCCTATAGCATGACTGTCCCCTTATCAATAGTTATTTTAAAAATTAAAATAATTATATTCTTATAGTCACAAAAGGAAAAATATTAACTTTTGTTTATCAGAAAGAAGTAAGTGTGACAGCATCTGCTACTAACATAATACTAAGCTTTATTCTGCTATGGGGGAGAATATCAATTGCACATGCCTCAATTGATGTTTCCTGTTTTTTAAGAAATTACACGCAAAAAATTAAAACTTAAGTTAGACTTTTAAGGATGAAATTTTCAAAGTAGAAATGTAGTGTGCCAGCCCAATGTATTATATGTGCATTGAGTGCACTGTCATTTCCATCTCATTAACAGAAGGCAACATTTTTACATGTAAGAATAGCAAAAAGGCAGAGAGGAGGAGAAAATAGTTAATGTTTCAGAAACTTCACTCTTACAAACTGATTTTAAAAATACAATGGTCAGAAATTACTAGTTAATTTAGAGGTATAGAACTTAAGTGTCAGTACGTAAGAATGTCCACAATTTATCACACATTGGACTAGTTCCTACCCACAATGTCATCAAACGCATAGAATGCTCATTTGAGGACCTGAAGTTAGGAAAGCTAGAAGAAATATGTAATTAAATGGTCTTATATACGCCCCCTGCTTCTTGCACTGTTATCTATATGTTTAATTGCTATTTAATTGTTCACATAGTACATACTGTTAATCAATCTACATTTTAAATTTCCTGAAGAATTCAAGCTACGTTTCAAACTGTTTTAATGTCCAATAATATCCAGTTCAGCTCAGTGCCCTCATTAAACATTTGTTCATTTTATTTACTAACTACACTCAAGTTTCCACATATCCGTGAATGTACTGTGGGTGATACAAAGTTGTGTAAAATAATGTAATAATATTGACTTCAAGAAGTTTATAATCTAGTAGGATCTGATAGCTCAAAAAAAGTTACTGGCTTACCCAGACTATGAGTTCAAAGGTGACAGATAAAGTTCAGAATGTACAAAAGAAATGTCTGTTGACAGTGATATAAACTAGAGTAGTTACATCCTCCTAGTAGCAGAATATTGCTTATAGCATAGTAGCAGAGTTTAGATGTTGCTAAATTACTTGTGTGCTCAATAAGAACTTTCATTTCTCCTATTGTGTTTGCCTTTTTTCTAGGACTAGAGAAAGTTCTTTTAAAAAATGTTTAAGGATGATTACTGATATTTAAGAAAATATACAGTAGTGGCTTTTAAAAGTTGCAGTTGGATGGTTAGGTAGTAGTGACAAAGGGGAATGAATATATTTTAGTGAAGACCATGTGACTTAAATTGCGTTATTCTCTAAAAATAATAGAACAATTATGTGTTCAAATGACATCTGTCATCTCAGTATTTTCAGAGAGATTCTTTTAGATAAGATGTGGACAATATTATTATTTACACTTAGAGATGATGAAATTGAGATTTTAAAAGTTCAGCATTGTACCTTATTAAAGGCCCACAGAGATTGGATGACTACAGATTGACTTGACCTTGGTCTGCGTGTCTCCAGGTCCGGTGGTTTATTCCCTAAAACATCTGCTATTATCAATGTAAGGCCTGTTGTAATGTTTTTGCTTTATAGAATTATTAACTATAAATATTAATTAGTGCCTCAGAATTCATTATTAAATTATTACAGAGATTTTCTTTTTTGAATTTGGCTTCACTTATTAGCTTTGCTTTTAATAGTGGGGGAAAAGTCTGCAAATCTAATGTATGTTTATAAACTTTAAAATAGCCATCAGGAAATGAACAGGTATTTACTGTGTTTGGTTTCCATCCTTAGATGAACTACACAGTGGTTTGGACTTAGTCCACTTTAAAACATTTGCACCTCTGTTCAGATCATTTTAATATTTATTGACTACCGATTCCAGACACTGGAGTTACAAAGGAATATGCATTCCTTGCTCATACTGTTATATGAATATAAACATATAATAAGTTAAATATGTATGGAAAAATAATCACAGTATAGGGTGGTTAAGTGCAATACAAGCAGTGGAAAATAGCAGTGGAAAATGATGAATTCTGAAGGACCATACAACGTCAGATTAAGGAGCATAACTGGAGACAACACTCAGTAACTGGGAACAGAACGTTAACCGTCTGTTTATAGGGGATGGCATGGTATTCACTATCATAAGCCAGAAATGATCTTGATAGATCTGATATCTACTATCAGAAAAAAAGTATTCTTATGCCAAAGGAAACATTTTAGTAAATACTCTACATTTTTAACTAGTTAGAAATTATAGCTGTTCAGCATGATCTCACTTAAGTTTTTAGGTGCAAATGAATTTTCTTGGAGCACAGGTCAGGATAATCTTTTGTTAGATGGGTAGTTTTGTTTCATTTCACTGTCCTTGTTAGGCATCTCACTTTCAGGAAGATATTGTCTCTTTCACTCAGGATGTTTGTTAAAGTCTGTGGATCCACATTTAACTGATGACCTAGAGGGACAATTCTCAAAGTGTGAGTGCTAGACCAGCTACTATAGCATCACCTGGGAACTTGTAAGAAATGCACATTCTTGCCCCCTCCCCCTCAGACCTACTGAAACAGAAACTCTGGAATTAGAGCTCAGCAGTTACCCTGCAGTAAATCCAATCTGATGCATGCTGAAGTTTGAGAAGCACTGGCCTAGAAGTACACTACTAATACTCTAAAGAGTCATAAGATCCAACGCACTGTGGTTCAGTATCTATCAAAGCTTGTCTGAATGTAAATGTGGAAGATTACATGCAAGATACACATTCCATCCATTCCTTTAAATCCTCTAAAATTTATCCCTGACTAAGCACACCTGTGGATAGCTTTATAGCTATACCATCATCATATTGGCTCCATATAAAATGGCTTAATACTAGTAACCTGTATTTAGGAACATTATAATTTTTAAACCTATTTATTTTGTTACTTTATTAATCTAAGAATGTTGTAGCTTCTCCAGTGTTTGCTACCTAAGATCCCATGGGGGAAAGTTAGGAATAGTTCTGTTTCGAGCAGCTTATTTCCTTTCATCTTACACAACGAACCTTGTAATCTGATTATGATTCTCTCTGCATATGAGCTTTAGAAATCTTACCATTGAATACGTGGTTAACCCAGCAAATATAGCACACTCAGTGATGTGCCTGTTTAGTCTTATATTTCAAATTATTTTCTCTTGGCTTTTTTTTTTTTTGCACTTTTGCCTTCTTATTCTGTGCAATGCAATAACCATGTTGAGTGCCTTTTTAAAAACAAGTTGAAATATTGGTTAAATAATCAACAAATAACATTAAAAATTATGTGCTTATAGACCATAGTGAGTTATACGAGATTTTGCCAAGAACTAGAAGTGTTTGAAGAAGACCAGTATAGTTTTTGTTTTTGTTTTTTAATATATTTATTTATTTATTTTTGGCTGCATTGGGTCTTCGTTGCTGCGCGTGGGCTTTTCTCTAGTTGCAGTGAGCGGGGACTACTCTTCGTTGTGGTGCATGGTCTTCTCATTGCGGTGGCTTCTCTGTTGCGGGGCATGGTCTCTAGGCGTGCGGGCTTCAGTAGTTGTGGCTCGCGGACTCTAGAGCTCAGGCTCAGTAGTTGTGGCGCACGGGCTTAGTTACTCCACAGCATGTGGGATCTTCCCGGACCAGGGCTTGAACCCGTGTCCCCTGCCTAGGCAGGCGGATCCTCAACCACTGCGCCACCAGGGAAGCCCCACCAGTACAGTTTGTAATGAATAAATTGGTATCAAGAATGTAGAGTCCTTACAGATACTCTAGTCCGAAGAAGAAACTGAAGCTTAGAGTGGTTCAGGAATTTGCTGATGTTCAGTGAGGCTAGTTAATGGTAGAACCAAGGCGAGAATTCAGCTCACTTAACCTAGATGTCTGGGTGCTCTTTCTATTGTGTTATGAGGCCTGAAGTCTTTACCACTGTTTAAAGTTATATATTTACTCTAAAAATATTATATGTATATAATATGTATCATATCAATTTAGTTTATGTGTTCTTCATTTATATTAGAACCTTAGAGGTACAGAGATTTGAGAGATTAGAAATTAAAGCGTTAAACACGACTTGCCCAAAGTAATACAGTTATTTAGTAGTAGAACCGGGACTGGAACACAAAGCTTCTTAAACCTTGTGGTAGAATTTTTGCTACCGTAGAGAAAGATAGGCAAACAAAGAGCACCTATATGTGATAATGCAGTTATTACAGAGATTCGATAAGCATAAATAAAGATGAGGTATTGGTAAAAGTCAAAAGTTTAATTGTGCCTATCTTTTCTTGAAGTGTGGCCTGTTCTTTTACCACATTTATCAATCTTTAAAAATTGAACCTTTATCCATTCAATTCCATAAATGCATATCGCAACTCACTACAGAGGTAACTGAGTGAGCTGTACAGTGATAAATTTTTCTTGTTAGGAGAAATTACATTCGCTAACTTGAGCTACTTCAGCATGAAATTGAAAAAGAATCATTTTGTCTTAATTTACGTTCTTGATTCAATGAGAAAAATGTGAATTAACCCAACAGAACTACAGACGCGTTGCCTCAGATACTAAAGGTAAACTAAATTGGTATTGTTGGAAGTTCATTAAATTATACACCCTCCCCCCAATTTATTAGAGTAGATTTTTTAAAGCAAGTTTACCAAGGTTGGTTATGCTGAGCTTATATATATTTTCAAATATTTATTTTGTCCTTTGGTTCCATTTTATTGTTTTTGATATATCTTTATCAATACTCCTCTGCGTTTTCCATTTCTCACCTAAGCCGTGCACATCATTTCTTAATCAACATCACTGGGATAGTGCCTCGGTTCACTAGCCTTAGGAGCTGCTATTTGCCTTGAATAAATTACATGAAAACATGTTGATTGATAGATGTTGCATGTCAGAAAAGAAGATAACTGTATCTTCTTCAGCTTACTAAAAGGTCATGCACACAGAGTGATAGGAACAGCCATAGACAAGTTTGAGATAAAGTGTATCATGAAAAGGTGTGCAGTCTTGCAACAGTGATACATGGACCTGAAGGCATTTTCTTTTCAAATACAAATCATATATCCATGGTTAAAGGAAAAATAAAATATGCTTTATCTCAACTATATTCCCCAGTATTTCAGTATTACACAATTTCTACTTCTGTCATGTGGTTGAAACAGTGAAAGTCATAATCATTTTTTAATTGACCTTTCAAATTACTTTAAAAATATTGTATGGGTATGGAGAGATTTTGAAAATATCTTCATCAGTTTTATAATACACATTTATGTGACAGTCAGAATGAAAGAAATCTACATGTAGATAAATGTATCATATTAATAAAAATAGAAACAAGAATTTATAGCCATTTCTTGTCTTTAACTTGGATTTCCCACATGTCTAATGGACACTTTAGAAAAAAAATCTGTGGATTGAGGCTTGAGTTGTGGTTTTTGTTTTCTTTTGTTTTCCAGGCCATCAGTATACTTCTAAATTGTAGGGCTTTAAACTGCATTCACCTAAATGTTTATATTAAGAAGACAATACCAAAAGTACTTAAAAAAACTCTACATGTGAATATTATGATTTTTTATTATAAGATATGCTTGAAGTATATTTGTGCTACATATTAAGACTTATGTTTTAAAAAAGATTCTGTTCTTTTATCAAGATTCCATATCTTTGTGTTCATTAATCTACTTTATCTTTGAAAAGTTTGGTTGAACAAGAAATCTGACAGTTTTAGAAGTATAGTTTTTGAAATAGGATGAAATGTTTTTAGTCAAAAAAAAGACTGGCCATGTTCTTATCTATACCAAATTACTTTGTTCTCCAACAGAGCTGCCAAACTGTCAAACTGTCCAGCTCCAGTATATAACAAAGATTCTGTTGTATTGTAAAGATATTCATAACAATTTTTATGGAGGGCTGAAAGTGTATAAGTTCACAGTTGTAGCGATAACATGGCACTCTTCACTGTTTGGCTTGTTTATATTGGCACAGATCCCCAAAGTGGAGACTGACAGAGTCATGCAGAAATCTGGTATTTGAGCTGAAATTTACACACTTTAAGTGATGAACTAAACAGGCTGGTGTTTTCTTTTTCTTACTCAAAAAGTGCAAGGTTACACAATACAGACGGTTTTCATCTTTTCCCATAAATGCACAGATTCCTGGGATATAAATGACTGAATTCATCACCAATTCATCAGGGACGCTGAGCTATGCAGTTCTGTTTACAGTGGCAGAAAGTTAATATAAATTTTCATCAGAAGGGGAAGTTTACACATATGATTCTATTTGTCCTTCATTATTAGCACCTGAGTCTAGGCTAGAACGCATAATTGTCTACAGGCACAGGCCAAATAGATGCAAGGGAAAGGCAAATAAGCACACCAAAAATAATTTTATGGTTGTCTGTTACAATTCTCTCACTGGGATTCTTAATCTAGAAAATCAATAAACAACAGGAGTGAAACTCTTTTCCTCTGCTCAGGCATGGCACAGCAGAAAGTAGCACACAGAAAGACCATTGTGCTTTTTTTGTTTTACTTTATTCTTCCTGTGAAGTTTATTGGATCAGTTTCTACTCAAAGCAAAATATATCCTGGGTCAGTCTGTTAATTTTATACATTTTTCAGGGTTCTGTAAGTGTAAATATCCAAGTGGCAGCAAAGATGACAAGACAAAATAGTACCGTCATTTCATTTTATAAAATAAGTTAACTCAGAGGCATTCATTTATCTTAAAGATTTTCTTTCATTTTTATTGTATTGTCATCTGAAAACTTGTGGAAATTAAGATATTCAGAATAGATAGTGATATCTAAGGATAACAATAGATAAACTACACTAATGATATAAAGTCAAGATCAGTGATCCTAATTTTAGGGTTATGGACATAATCTTTTCCATAATATATCTATATGTGAAAATATATTAATTAAAAATCTATTTTTGGATATCATGCTTTCAATATCAAGGATACTTTTATTATATCTAATTTTACGTTTAGTATGAATTTCAGTATAATGTATTTTGTTCTAATTTTGCCTTTTAAGTTAAATTAAGGTAAATTAATTCACCTTTTACATACTGATGAAAGTTGATTACTTATTTCCTCCAATGTGGCTTCAGTGAAAACTTTCACATTATTTCATTCTTCTGGTTGAAATTCATTAAGTAATAACTTTGCTCTTTTCTGTCCCTGTTTGTTCCTTACTAAAATATTGTTATACTTTTCTTTCTAGTAGGCAAATATAAATAAATTTTAATTTTATGGGTTGGTGGCCATAAATAATAGTGTCCATTAAAAAGAGACTATGTCTATCCCTAACCAAGGAAAAAGACAAATATAGACTCAAAACAGTTTATAGAAATCCAGATCCTAAATGTGATTGCTTTGTAGTAGATGAAAATAAAATATTGGGAAAGGATTTGAAAGTGATAGTATAGTTCTCACAAACTGTATTTTGATAATTTTTGACACAGGTTAATTTAAAAGCCACAGAGTTCATTTCTTATGGGAATCTATAAAGTCAATTCAATTTCTATATTTTTCCAATTTACTCTTCTTAATCTCATTGTATTAGGTATTATATTGATTATTTTGAAGCAGTTGTCAGAATGTTTAATTACTCCTCTCTCCATTTTTTCTACTTACCTTGACGAATTTTTCAGTTTCTTTCATTTAAATTTCTCAAAAGAATGTTGACCCATGAGGATAATATCCTGCCTTTTTACCTATATTTGTGCAGATTATACTCTCAGCAACATTTGTAAAGTAAAAGGCTGACATACCACAGTTAACCAATAACAGGAGTAATTTCTGTCCCTCGGTGTGAGTATTTCAAAGAGCCCCACTGTAATTTTACTTACTCTTTAAAGCAAAATCTACTGAAGCTATATAAAAAATGTTTGTAATAAATTTCCTCTTTTATAGCTATTGTTTACCTACTAAAATATTTGAGAAGAGGCTGCATCACTATTCACCCAAAAGAGAAAAAGTCACTCAGAGAAGGTTGTGTCAACAAGATAAGCATCTGGATGAAAACTAAGCAAATTATGCAAATAGACAGATGTTTTCCATATATGTAATATATGGATAAATTTTTCAGGTTTCATCCAGATGTTTGGAATCATGTGAACATAGTCATAACCTCTCTGTGACCCCTTCTTTTCCCTATCAGGTAGACAGATTAAATGACTTGTTTAAAAGCATTTGGTATGGGATTAAAAAAATAAAAAAGGAAAAGTTAAGGACCTCACTCAGCTTTGACATCAGTGTTTTGTTTTTTTTCACTAGAACAACCTGAACTCAAACTACATCTCTAGACTAGACAAGTAGTTTGACTGCTTTTAACTATAAGTTAACTGATTTATTGTAACTATTAGTTGTTTACTAATCCATTAAAATCACGCCGTTGCATTTTCATATACACAGCTCTTTCTCTTTCCTCCTTTGTTGTCTCACTCTCTCTCTCTTTTGGAATAAAGTGTCACTAATTTATATAATAAACCTCAGGTTAATTAAACAAGTTACTCATTAAATCAAGATTATGGGGGAAGGATTTAAGGATTCAAGTTGTTTTCAAACACTTGAACTCATGTAGGAGCACTCATTCTCATATAAATAATGTGCTAATTACAAACTTCTTTTCTGCTAATTAAGGCAGGTCAGCAGGACTTCTACTTGGCAACACTTAGCTTAAGTGTTCAAGTTGCTATAAATTATTTTAAATTATTTGGAGATTAAAGAATAGATAAAATTAGGATAATCACTCTCTTAAACACATACACACACAACACACGTTTCTATGCTGTCTAATTGATTTCAGAACAAGTCCAGAAAGCTCTTACCAACCTGTTACAACTTCTTTTTGAGGTCTCCATTTCTGTCAGATTTACTGTGGCATAAATGGCAAATAGATATTATCTTACATGCACCAATAGTTAATTTTCTATGTTTGGAAAGATTCTGATTCTGAGGTTTCATCTGTCTTTGGTGGCTGAAAATGCTATGAAGTAGTTATGTCTGTTATGGATAAATGGAGTGGTTGGGGAGGATTGATAGCCATGCCAGTCCAAACTCCATTCTACTTGCTTTTTCCTGCACATACCGTTTCCTGAACATGTCTTTCTTTATTCTATTTGCCACTTATAGTTCTTTGAAATACCTTAAAATCCACAACCTTTTTCTCTTTGCAATTTCTATCACCAAATTTTAAAAATTAGCAGATAAGCTGACGTACAACAGTATGTAGCACTCAATAGATGCTCAGTAAATATCTGCTTAGTGAATGAACTAATATGTTGACAAGATAATCAAACTGTTTTATGCTTATGCATCCTAAGGAGACATAAACAATGAGATTGGGCAATCTACCAGATAATCAAGATCGGTTACCCATATATTGCTGCATGAACTTTGGCAAGCTTAAACTATCTTGATCTACATTTGCTGTCTTTGTTTTTAATTTGTTTTGTTTCTACTTTGTTTTTATGTTAGTATAATTCTTGCATCTCCACAGTTACTTTTATTTTTTCACAAAATTGAGGTCTTAAATTATCAATAATCATGGTAGTATCATACTAATTAAATAGTGCACTATCATCTAAACCAAGGCAAAAACATGGCAGAGAAATAGGGAAGAAATCATGTATTAGTAATACAAAAATGTTAATATTAAAAAACTTAATAAGTTACCCAATTTTCTTCATCACTCCTATGTCACCTCTTTGAATAATTGTTTGAGATTTATTTCCACTTGAAACATTCACTTGAAACATCGAAGGATATTAAGGATGTTTTCCCTTTTTTCTTTAGTTTTATGCTTACATAGAGACAGATTTCTTGAAGATGTTTAAATGTCAGTATTAAAGATAATATAAAATATTTCATGTTTACTGTAACCTCATTTAAGTGTCTATAACATTGTTTCAAATATTGTAAGAATTCAAAGTTCTAAGGGCTCCAGGACTGGCCAGATTGCATCAATGACTTGCTCAATGATTAGCACTCACTGGGCGGGCATTCCTCACTGAATGGATGGATCAATGAATGAATTAGAAACTTTGAGGAGATATGTAGTTCATAAGCTAAATTCACTGTGCGCTGGAATGTGTGTGCTTGTTTTATGAGAATGAAGCTTTGTAGGATATCTCAGTTTCTTGTATTAGGCCTTTAAACTGTAAAAAGAAGTGTTTCAATGATTTTTTAAAAAAAAGTATCTTATAATGCTATGCTTAACCATCTCTAATGACTACTCATCTCTGAAAATAAATACTGTTGGAGATGTTTAAAACCCAAAGCAACACTATCAATTGGCTTCTTGGAAAGTAATAGATTTTTATGAAGTCAGATTCTTACCACATCTGCAGAGGAACAAAAACCAAACTTTTGTATCCATAACTAAAGAGCCACGTATTTAATTAGGCAAAATGGAAAATCTGTTAAAAGTCCAACCTGATTTTTTTCTTTCCAGGAGTCTAAAAATCTATGAATTTCTCTTCAAAACTATCTTAGCAAGTAGAAGTGGGGCTATTGGGAGTAATATTTTAATGACAGTGATTCATTATTCATAATGTGATGTGTTTTCCGGGATGCAGTTTTACCATTGTGTACATAGAATGATAATACTTATTCTGACCAAAAGTTGAAGTTGAACTGGATCTCAGAACTATAAATATATTCTTCATCTCAAGGATAATGCTCCACTGTTCAAGATCCTCTTATTAGTTAAGAATTGTGTTCAGACACAAGAGAGATTTTAAAAGCTGAGATATAAACAAATTAGGAATTTAATTTTTCACATCAAACCAAGAATCCTGGAAGTTATCATTTGCTAGTCTTGACTCAATGGCTGAAAAGTGTCACTGCTTAAGTTTTGGTAATATTCTTGGCCTATCCCTTGTAGTCAGTCACAAGATACTGAGGACTGCATCCCCATACATATGGGAAGAAGGGCAAAAAGGACAGCAAAGCCTTTTACTGAAGTCCACTGCAAACTTTTGCTAATGTCTCAGCCATAAGAACTATGTCCCATAGCTACCCCTAACTTTATAGGAGACAGAGAAATATAGTTTTCACCAGGACACATTTCCTTCTCTAGTAAAATCATGTTTATGTTAGTAAGGAAGAAGGAAGCAGTGTATATTGAGTACGCAACTAAAAGGTTCTGCCACAAAAAATGGATATAAATTAATTCCTTTCACCTAAGTGCAAATGATAATATTTAGTATTCATCCAACAAAAGTCAGTACATGCTATACACCAGAAATTGTTGTAAATAAATTCTTAGAAATTAAAAAGTTAATGAATTGGAAATATTCCTTACCTTTGAGCATACAGTTTTTTTTTGTTTTTTTTTTTTTCTTGCGGTACGCAGGCCTCTCACTGTTGTGGCCTCTCCCGTTGCGGAGCACAGGCTCCGGACGCGCAGGCTCAGTGGCCATGGCTCATGGGCCCAGCCGCTCCGCGGCATGTGCGATCCTCCCGGACCGGGGCACGAACCCGTGTACCCTGCATCGGCAGGCGGACTCTCAACCACTGTGCCACCAGGGAAGCCCAAGCATACACATATTTTTATCAAATAATTAATAAAAAAGAACATAGTTTATTAAATAATTGTTGTTTTAAATGTGATAGATAATGGATAGGCTATGGAATAACAAGGCAGAACTTCTTTCTGCTTGGGAAGGTTAAGAAACTCCTTGCGGAGAAAGTGAAATTCAACCTTAGTTTTGAAAGATTTGTAGGGCTTTGACAGGTATGCAAAAGGAGGAAAGGACAGGAAGGAAAGAAGCTTTTCCTGGTAGAAGGATCATTCAGTCCAAAATTATAGAGCCATTCATTCCTTTAGCAAATGTTTGTTAGCACCTAACTGTGAAGTACAGTGAGCTAAAAGCTGGGGCTACATGAAGAATTAAAACTGACATGATCCTGACTTACCTTCATGGAACTTATAGTCTAGTCATTTAAGAGTACATGACCTTCAGTGCTTTGGATGAACTGTCACACAGGATACTTAAGCAGGAAGAAAGCTCAACAGTCTCCTTAGGGATAACAATTAGGGAAAGATGAAGGAGCCCTAAGACCCAGTCCTCACTTTTAACCTGTTAATTCTGTTTTAGAAATGTGAGCCACTAAAGAGCTTTTTAGTAGAGAATGACACAGTCAAGTTTGAATTTTATAAGGCTGGAGAAACAACATTAGGAAGGATTGACTGGATTTAAGCCTTAAGAACAAAGCTTGGGTATTCAGATCATTATTGGTCATCAAGGGATAATACAGAGGCAGTATCTGTGGTGATGAAAGGGAAATGAATACAAAAAAATGTTTAAAAAGAAGCATTGACAAGACTTGGGGATGGATTGGACTGGGTATAGAGGGGTGTAAGAAAAGGAATAAATCAATCACATCTCTAATATTCTTTGTGGAAGTTGGGGGACTGCCAATCATCTTAATCAAAATTGTGTGAATAAGATTTGAGGTCAGGGATGAGTTCACTTTTGGATGTATTTGGGTTTGCAATGCCTGTGGGACATCCAAGTGGAAACTTTTTTCAACAATTAGAAATACAGATCTGAATCTGTAAATATTAGGGTGTTTTATATCAGAGATAGGGAATTGGGAGACTTTAATATTATATGATAGCTAAAGCCATGCTATTATTTGGAGTATACATATTTAATAATTTGTTCATTCTTTGGATAAATATTTATTAAGCACCTACTATATGTAAGGTACTATTCTTAGCACTGGAGTTGTACACACACATACACACACACACACACACACACACACAGAGTAAAGTTTCTGCCTTCATGGACTTTACATTCTTTACTTTGGAAGATGGCCAATAAGCAAATAGATATTATAGTGCAATGATAAAAGCTATAATGAAAAATAAAGTTGGAGGCTAATGGGATAGAGTCACATAGGGGTCCTATTTTAATCGGTCAGTCACAAAAGACCTCTCTGATGAGGCTTTGAGATAGGACTGTACTCTCTCTGAGGTTTAGCAAGGAGATCAGTGTTTCTGGAACAGAGTAAGCAAAGGGGATAAAAAACTTCTGCACAGCAAAGGAAACAATCAGTGAAATGAAAAGGCAATCTATGGGTGGAATAGGAGAAAGTCATTGCAAATCATATATCTGAAAAGGGGCTAATATCCAAGATATATACAAAACTCATATAACTCAATAGCATAAAAAACCCAAATAATCCAATTTAAAAAGGGGAAGAATATCTGAATAGACATTTTTCCAAAGAACACATACAGCTGGCCAACAGATACATGAAAAGATGTTCAACATCACTAATCATCAGAGAAATGCAAGTCTAAACCACAGTAAGATATCATCTCACAACTCTTAGAATGGTTATTATTAAAAAGATTAAAAAAAAATAGTAAGTGTTGGCAAGGGTGTGGAGAAAAAGGAAACTTTGGGCACTGTCAGTGGGAATGTAAATTGGTGCAACCACTGTGGAAAACAGTATGGAGATTCCTCAAAAAATTAAAAATAGAACTGCCATATGATCCAGCAACTCCACTTCTGGGTATCTACCTAAAGAAAACAAAAACACTAATTTAAAAAGATATATGCATCCCCATGTTTATTGCAGCATTATTTACAATAGCCAAGAATGGAAATGACTTGTGTTCATTGATCGATGAATTGATAAAGAAATTGTGGGTTGGATGGATGGATAGATGATAGATAGATGATAGATAGATAGAGATAAAGATATTATTCAGCCATATAAAGGAATGAAATCTTGCCAGTTGTGACAGTATGGATGGATCTATAGGGTATTACGCTAAGTGAAATAAGTCAGACAGAAAAAGACAAATAATGTATGACGTCTCTTACATGTGAATCTAAAAAAAAAAAAAATGCTCATTGATACAGAGAAAAAATTGTTGGTTGCAGTGGTGTGGGGTGGCCAGGGGGGACAAATGGGTAAACTGGGTTTTTTGTTTTTAGGGGGGTTTTTTAGTTTAAATAAATTGAATAAAAATTAAAAACAAAAACAAAACAAACAAAACCCCCTAATTCTGATGATACCTAAATTCTACTTAAAACTTGGCTTATCCAGCACAGTGACCATGCTTGCCCTCTACCTCAGCAAATCCATGCCCCTACTTCTTTCCACCAGAATCCATGTTACCTGCCTTCATGTCACCTAATTAAGGACATTTCCAATTGTCCATTTTCAAACCACACTGTGGCCGAACTCCTTCCCAAGGTTCTGGGCTGGTCCTAGCAACACCACACACACACACACACACACACACACACACACACACGGAAGAACTGGGTCACTGCATCAGAGTCAGACTCTGGGGTGCCCAAAAATAAACCTGCTGAAGGAGGGACTTGGATTTCGGGCAGACCCTCAAGTTATCTGTGAAAAGCAGCCCTGGTCGCATGGGTCTGGGCCGCCCAGCCTAGATAGAGAATCAGGCCGTGGGGCGAGGTCTGTGGGTGGGGGAGGAATGTCAGGACCCTGCGGCGGGTGGGGGGAAAAAGGATGGGAGCTTGGACTAGGCTGGTTGCAGTGGAAGTGATCTGAAGTTTCACAAATGCTGGATGCGTTCCAAATATTTTACTGATTAGATTTGGACTTGCTGTGAAGGGATGTGAAAGATAAAGAGGAATCAGGAATGATTGCAGCATTTAGGGTTTGTCCAAATTGATGAGTTGAGAAAGAACAACCTTTT
This sequence comes from Kogia breviceps, assembly GCF_026419965.1. Lineage (NCBI taxonomy): Eukaryota > Metazoa > Chordata > Mammalia > Artiodactyla > Physeteridae > Kogia > Kogia breviceps. The sequence continues at coordinate 35,336,623 of NC_081318.1, read as the reverse complement.
TTTTTTTTCTTTCTTTCTTTGGTTGCTTTATTTGGCTTTGATTTGTCTTTCTTGTTTGTTTTGTTCATTTGTTTTCTTTTGGGGGGGGCACTTGTTACTGCACTGGAGGCAGTTCAGTTGATGAATTGATAAATTCCATATGTTTATTTGAGAGGCAAGTGGCATGATCAAGAAAAATGGACGTACACATTGAGTTCATGGGAGGCATGGGAGCTGGAGATATAAATCTGCATTGTCAGCATGTAGATGGTATTAAAGATCATGAGTCTGAATAAGAGCACCTAATGAGTGAGAGAAGAGAGAGATGGGCATAGAAGGGAAGAGAACACATCCAGACATGTCTGGGCACTTAAAATACTTTAAGATTTAGATGGTGTAGAAGACATGCAAAGAAGGCTGAGAAGTAGCAGCCAATGTGTAGAGTGATAAGAAGAAAGAAAGAACGTGGGGCTTCCCTGGTGGCGCAGTGGTTGAGAGTCCGCCTGACGATGCAGGGGACGCGGGTTCGTGCCCCGGTCTGGGAAGATCCCACGTGCCACGGAGTGGCTGGGCCCGTGAGCCATGGTCGCTGAGCCTGTGCGTCTGGAGCCTGTGCTCCTCAACGGGAGAGGCCACAGCAGTGAGAGGCCTGCGTACTGCAAAAAAAAAAGAAGGAAGGTGGATGAGAACTGGGAAACATGTTTGAAAGATGAGCAGAGGAAGAGAAGCTCACGGTTTCTTTTTTGTCCACACCACCTTCATGGCTTATAAGAAGTGAGATTCATGTTGCTGTGTCCTATTTTAAGCTTTCACATTGAAAGTCTTCAGATGAGACCTGCTGAATGAGACGAACCAAAATTTTTCAGCTCAGTGTAATTAAACTACATAGTTTGAAACACAGTTTGAGACATGGTTTTCATTTTCCATCATTGATGTGTTATTCTGTTTTAGCTGAATTCCTGAAGGCCAGTGTCTGTGCCATCCAATTAATCTCTGTATGGCTATGCCAATTATCTGGTGTTTAAGGCTTAGTAAAGAAAAGCAGAGCAAATGGGTTGGAAGTGTATGGCAAATAAAAATAGGATGATAAGAAGATAGGAATAGAGATGTAGTTCAGACTTAAATTTTGCCTCTGTGAAAGGCCTCATTTTGCATATTCATAACTTACAAGGTTGATTTTATAATTTCAAACTTTTCCTCAAGTTAAGACTTTTTATAGACAAATGTGTAATCTTTTGAACCAAATGGATATAAAGGTAGAATAAAGGGCACTTTAAAAAACACATACTGACATTTCTCTCTGTCTCTTGATACAAACTGGTTGTGTGCTGGTGCAGAGAAAAAAGATATGAATCAAAGAAAGAATCCTGCAACAGAAAGCTTTTGCATCAATGCGTATGTTGGGGGAAAAAAGGAATAAATTCAGTGGAGAACCAAAGACCAGCCAAATCTTTAGAGGAGTATTTATCAGACAACTTGCCTTAGGACATGTATTGGAATGCAATAGAGGAGAAGTTAAACTTCAGGAGTTGATGGCTAGACAGTTATGCTACAAAATAAAAACCATTAGTTCTTACTAATGGTACATCAAATTCATAATTCGTTAGTAACTTTAAAGAAGAATATTCCACTGTGGTCTTTTCAACTAACTTTTGCTTACATTATTTTTCTCAAGAAAGCCAACGTATCCTTTTCTATAAATCTGAGGTTACATTTAATTGCTAAAATTTCATTGTGCATAATCATTTGCTTTGTATATGTTGTATTTTTAAATAATTATGCTTGTAATTGATTTTCAATAATACGGCATAAAATACTTCGTCCCTATAAGGAAAACTTTAAGAACAACAGTAACAACAAAACGTAAATGGGAAAGTGGTAGAATAAATTCTGGTTTAAATGCTCAGCTGTATTATATAGCTTTACTAATTAATCCGCTGGAAATTGTTATAACTTAAGAGTTTGATTTTGTTTGAGTGTAATTTGGGTAGTCTCTTCTTTTTCAATATAATTGGTCATTGGCTTTATACTTATTAAAAAACATGTTCTTCGTGCTTGTTTACAGGTTTTTCCAATTTATGTTATTGCAAGACCTTTTCAAAGTGAACGGAAAGGCACAGACCTTGATATGAGAGAAGCATGTTTATGAATGCTTTCATTAACTAAGATATACCAACAGGCTGTCCCCAACTTACTAAGTTTTGTTGCTCGTAACCATTTCTGAGCCTCTTGTTCAGAAACAGGAATTCCTGTTCTCATAGAAACAATGTTGTATATGATCCCATACCAACCCTCAAAAGCTTATTTAACCATAATGTAACTAAAATAATAGTAATTGAGTCTCTAGATCCTTTTGCCTGATTCCAGATCTCTGAGGCCCTCTGGACCTGACAGTAAAAAGAGTGAGATGTTAAGTCGCCTCGTACAACAATTTCCCCTAGAAGCACAGGGAGAGGTTTCTCAAAGTGTGAATGAGGAGACCAGGCCAAAGGCTTGCCCACTGGTTTTTGATTTGGTTCTCTAGGGAGGGTAGAATGCGTAAAGAATAGGATCTTGAAGAAGGGTAATCTGGGAATTAAATGGGAATATGAATTATTTAAAAGTCTTAATTTTTTTAACATCTTTATTGGAGTAAAATTGCTTTAAAATGGTGTGTTAGTTTCTGCTGTATAACAAAGTGAATCAGCTATACATATACATATATCCCCATATCTCCTCCCTCTGTGTCTCCCTCCCACCCTCCCTATCCCACCCCTCTAAAATTGATATGATAGTGAGAAAAAGAAAAAATTGAAATTCTTGGAGTCAAATTAATACTGTTAAAAAAAGCTGTGACCATGAAAAATTACTTAACCTCTCTAGGCCTACTTCCACAGTACCATGTGAGGGAATTTAATAAAATATTTTCAAAGCCTTTTTTTCCCCAGCTTTAAAATGTTTGATTTCTGCCATAGTAGTGTAAGTAATGAGTAAAGTGTGGTGGGAATGGAACCGAGGAATGGTCTGGAGGTGTCTTGGCCCCCCTATGAATTGTATAATGCTTTGTGATATCATTATAGTGAATAATAATAATAGTAATAAACATAACTATAGTTACTAAGAGTATCAAAATGGTACCTAGTAGAGCAATAGTTCTCAGACTTGGCTAATCATCAGAATCACTTGGGGTGTTTTTAAAGAATTGACATTCTTAGACCCCTCCTCAAACCTAATTAAATCAGAATCTTTGCAAGTGCAAGACTTTCTCTTTATAACATAGTCTCCTGTGTGATTCTGATGACTATCTACGTAGGGAACCATCAGGTTAGATGTCCTAAGTGAATTGAAATGAGAATTTAACATGATTTGCAGTTTTCATAACAAAGTTTTTGGATAGAGGAGTCTTTGAAATTGTTTTTTTAGTATTTTTCACATTCTTTCTGAAGTCCTATTTAAACATAAATCTGCAGAGTAAACCATTTCCTCTTAGAGGTAAATTTCAGCTAAAAAGTCCTAATTTTTAGAATCTGGCATACTAGAGTTTTCTTGTTTAAATGTTCTTTGGGAGTATTCAGTGTTAAATTATCCTTTCTTATAGATTATGAACAAAGAGCATATAGCAAATGACAAATTCTTGCCTATTTTAAAGCAAAATAGAGGCTAAAATTGCTAGGATTTATTTATGATATGCAAAAATATTTGTGACATTGTGGCCGCCCCTGAGTATATATTTTATTTATACTGAGTATATATTTTAACTTGATTTTTAAAACATTTCCAGGTAACTCATAGAAAGAATCTCTATTATATTTCTATGTCTGTACATGTTGTTTTTCCCTGTTCATACCAGTGTATATAGAATTACAAAATAAGTTTGAATATGTATTTTGAAATATATTCATTTCAGTGTTTAAGCAAAGAGTTAATATTTCACATACTATTTGTAAATTAACTGTATTCACTCATATTCGGTTAAATTTTTGATATTTAAATATGTTCTTATTTTCCTGGTATATAAAAAATTTGCATTGATTGAAAATTTTAGTTCATTGACTAACTTAGTGGAAATAGCACTTGACAATGAGATATTATACAGGTTCCACAATATAATAAAGACAGTTTTCTAAGAGTTGCATATAACAATAGTGGCATTTTCACCCAAAGATTCTATTAAATTGTAAGGAATTGAAAATTTTGGTGGACTTCATCCCTTTGTTAATAACTTGACATCATTCTTAAAGTAAGTAGCCATAGAAATAAAAGAAATTTAAAATGTTCTACTGTTTTTGTCACTTTTTAAAATCACTATCACCCTTCCTACATTGTACTATGCTTCTGTTCTACTCATGGCTTTTCCCTGGTGGTTATCATCTAACTCATCTTTGGGGCACCTTTTTATTTCACAGAATGGTGACTGCCCTGTGGATAGGTGTGCTCAAGGTATTCTCTATGTTATCCCCATACATTACATGTCTCGTCTCCATGTTTCCAAGGCACATGAAATATGACATAGCTGAGGCCTTTAAAAACAGTGCATAATAAAAAGAGCTAGGAGGTAACAATACCATAGAGGCTCAAGTCACAAGGGTCTAATTTTGTGTTGGCAGGGTGAGATGTTGACAGGGTCTCCTCTTTTTACAGCTGTATCCATGGCCATGGAATCACAGGAAGGTCCTGAGTGTGTATTTTGGATTTGTCCTCAAATTTCAGAATGCCTCATTTGTGTATACCAGTGTCTCAGCTGTTGCAGACTTTGTAATGAATTAGTATTGGACTCAGAAATTGAGTTTCTGCCAGAGGATTCTGGCAGCGAACATTCTTCTATAACAACAGACGAGTGATAGCAATAGAAATGCCAGGGGACTTCACGATAGCATGTCTCAGGATTCAGTTAATGGCTTAACTTCAACATAAAGATGATCAGAGTAAGAGCAGCTTATTGTTCCACTCTGGTGAGTGGTCTGTTAGGTGCCAGTATGTAAATGAGGATAATTACCAGAGAGTGCCAAAATGTGTCCTCCATGAGAAAGTGTGCAGTTCTTAAATAGATCATTCTGCAATCATAAGAAACCTTTGCGGGGGGCAACAAAATCCCCCTTCTATGAAAGGTTTAATATCTTTTGAGACATTGGGAGAAGAGCGCCATTTTGAGCAAAGGCCAATGGGGGTTTCTCCAAGATTGCAAAGTATCTTCCCAGTGTGACCCTCAGAAATAAAGTTTTAATTTCCAGTTTTAACTATCCATCTTTCTATAAGCATTCTTTCATATGCTTCCTTTCTGATAACAAGCCAAAATGATTAATTTAAAGAGGAGAAACATTAAATTGGAAAGCGTTTTCCTTAAACATGTATGGTTAAACAGCTTACTCCTTTGGGCAGAAGCTTTATATATGAAAAAATGTTAGCCACTTTTGAAAGAACTTTTAGCACACGCTCTGTCACAGGATAAGGTAACTAAGTCCTTATCACTCCTGTGGTCTCTTACCTTATAGAAAACTTGCTACTGGAATGCAGTGACATTATTTTTTCATATTTCAAAATACAGTCTTCCTTCTTAATTACCAACCATGTGGAATTCACGTCATGTGGGATTTTTATGTTTTTTTAACGAAGAGTTCTTCCTCATACTATTTTCAGGTACCATATTGTGGATAATTCATTTTAAAGGCAGAGCATGACCAATGAAATTTAGTGATCTATGTCATATAGTGTGTAACATAATGAAATAACAAAAAGACTAAAAGCAACACTATCAGGTAATTGTGTACTTGTCAGTGATTAAATGGTAAACTCTGAGAGGACAGGCTTGTCCTGTCCATATTTTTATCTCTACTATCTGACAGAGTAAAGACTTAATAAATGTTAGTTGAATGAGTGAAATATCTGATACAGTGGCCCATCCAATTCACTAATTTTAAGTGAGACTACCAAAAATATCTACATTGATTTAGATGTTGGGTATGTTTTTTGAAACACCAATTTCTACTAAGGGAAGGAAAGCAAATTAAAATGAAGTATTTTTGCCTGTTAGTTTAAAAAGGAGTGATAATGCACAGTATTGTTGAGTCTGATGGGTGCACACTCTTATACACTGTGGTGGGATTGCAAATGGGTACTGCCATTCTTGGGAAGCATGATAATGTGTGTCAAAATTTATTATCCGAGTGTGATTTGACCCCAAAATTAAACTTTTGAGAGATAGTTGCGAGGCTGAATTACAAGGAAGTTCATTGCAGTGTTAGTTAAAATTGCAAAAATTGGAAAAGTGTAAATATCAATCAGAGGAGAATCACATTAAATGAAAATAAGCTTTCTAAGAATTGGAAGTAATGGTGTGCTTTGCCGGATTTGAATTTTTTTTTAAATTCCAAACAGCTGTATCGTCTTTGCCTAAGTAAATTATCCTTTCACATAGAGTATTTCTTTATGTGTACATGGATGTTAGTAAATATTAAAAAGGTTTCAATAGAATTCTAATTTTATAAGTAACTGAATCTAGAAAAGCATGAAAAATACTTGCGTTATGTTAGCAAATTCGTAAACTGAATGATAAAAATACCCATGTGTGTAGATTCTTTTTCTAGACATATGATTAAAAGGCAGATTAGAGAATTATTTCCTTTTCTACCTAAACAATCTCCCTAAAATAGTGGAAGGACTCTAACTGAAGAAAGTGAAATAAAGTTTTTATGATAATCAACAGTAAGTTTTCTTTTAGATTTTGACTTTTTAAAAAATGAAAGAGATAATGTTGGAAAAGTCATGGATAAAACATTTTAACATAACTAAGAAAAGAAGTCTTTTTTATGGTAATTTCAGTGCTGTAGATCACAAGTCAGGCGTCCAGAGTCACGTGTAAAGGATTGAAGGGGACTCACCATGTGCAAAGCACCATGACTCTTCCTGGAGAGAACGCTAGGTTTCTTCCCTTAGCCTACAAGCTACAGCTCGAATATCGGGAGCCAGCTAAACTCTTCATGTGTTTTACAAGCTTAGAAAAGCCTAAAGAAACAAAATTTTCAAGTAAATGTCTTTTGAGTGATTAGGTGCATGCTACTCTAATGTGCATTCTTGGAAACATAAAAATTGTTTAGAAACATTTCCATCCATTAAGAAGCTTAGAGTACTAGATATTAAGGGTAATTGAATGTGTTCACCCAACAAGTAAGATCGTCAGAGGAGTTAAGTTTTTGAATAGAAATGCTGCTTTCTCTAAAGCAAGGTGCAGAAACTTGCTCCTTGGGCTTGGATTTTACATATATCTTCAACAAGTGGGCAACTGACCAGAGTTGGAGAAACAATTTTTTCTCCCAGCCTTTCTAGTCTTAAGTCTCATTGCAGTGAAACTAAGCTAGAGAGTGAAAGGAAAACAGTAGAGGGATAGTCAGTCACCTTTAGGAACTTTATATTTCTTATCATTTCCTACAAACAGGAAACCTTTCTGGGTCCTCCTACCTTCTGGTTCTTGAACTGTTGATTTTTACCAAGGGGTGCTATTTCCTATGTGGATATTTATACATTTTTAATTTATACGTATGTTTTTATGAGTCACTATTACAGACAATTAACTATAAGAAATGATTTTTAAATCAGAGATATACTGTACCTTCTTTGATAGAGTTAAATTTTAAAAACTCAGGGAGCTTGAGAAGAATTTTAGGACAAAAGCACAGAAGACTTCATGAAAATACATAGATGTATAATTATTGATGTGTTAAGGTGATGACTGTTATCACCGTTAGTTTACATTTTATTTTATTCTAAAGAACACTTGTGTGCACATTATAACGTGAATGACTACAATTCCACTGCTGAGGAGAATCTAACCTAAACGTGGTAATAGCTGGAACACAAAATGGAAATACCCTCACAAAATGGGTTCCTCTTATGGTGAATTTGCCCAAGATCTCTAAAATCTATCTTTGTGAATTAGCTTCATAATGTATTACACAGGCATATGTGTGTTTCATAATTTGCATTGTGAATAACAGCCTAAAAACACAAAATTCCAACTATTTTCTTAATATAAATATATTCCTCTTCCATTCATTTGATCAGTATTTTTTGAATAATCATAATGCTTCTTAGCAATTGGTTGTCAGTGACTAGCATTTCCTCTATCCAGTGAGTTTTATGTTTCATTCTGTAGATTGCCCTGCAAGACTGGTAAATTGTAAGCTCTTGGGAAGAAGGCATTATTTCAGAGTTCTCAAGGATAGGGATGAGGTCCTACAGCAACTTGGAATGGGGCTGCGATTAGAACTTGGAATTTCTGAGGCCTCTTTGGCAACTCTGTCATTTTGTTTCTAAGAACACGCTAATTTTTGTTGTAGGAGCTTTCCTTTATAGGTTCTGAACCCACTGTGTATGCACCTGAAATAATCAAGGCCTCTCTCTTCTCAAATGGTTTTACTCTCACCACCTCTTTCCTCCTCTGGCACTGGCCTAGTTAGCTTCTGGGTTAGTATAGAGAGCCTCTCCGCCTCAAGGCTCTTTCCTTTAGTTCTCCTGTTAGCATCTCCCCTTGGTGCCAAGCAGGGTCATAATCTTTGCCTCGGGCTTCCTGGCTACTTATCCTCATCCTTGCTAAGGGCAGGGTAAATAGAGAACAAAAGTTTTGCATTGTTCTTATCTGTGTCTTGATTGCAGGAAGCTAAAATAGGAACCTAAAAGAAATGTTTCCTCCCCTTTGCTTGGTCTGGCTGCTTTGAAAACCAGTGCACTTACTTGTCCTTTGGGGGGTCCACCTCATCCTTTTGCGATGCCTTAGTGGTCACACGTGCATTCTTTCTCACAGAAAAGCAGCCCAAGCCCTCAACTCACTCCCCTAGCTAACCTGTAAAATGTAGTTAAGATGACTTCATTACTTATTAGGACTGAAAAACATGTCCTCGGATGAGATAAATAGTATTTACCTTTCAGTGAAAAACTTGGTGTAAAAAATCCCGGTATCTTGGCAACATTTTCTGAAATATTAACTTTTCTAGCCAGGGTTGCCAGATTTAGCAAGTAAAAATACAAATAAATTCAAATTTAACCAGGCATTCTCTATTTTATCTGGCAGTCCTACTTCTGAATCCATGAGAACATAGTACCTGTTGTTTCATGCTTCTTTTGTGTTTGGTTGTGATAGAAGATGATTATTAAAAGTTTTCATCTTCTCTGTAACCAGCATCCTGAATCAAGTGCTTAATAACTTCAAAGACACTGTCTTCTAAGGCTAGTAAATTCCGTTTAGCATATAATCTTATATGGCTAATTCTACTCATGAAAAATAAGGAAAAAGAAAAACAATTTGAATTGGATCTTGGAATTATTTGTGTTGTTCTAGTTGGCATAACTAGCAATGCTGCTGGTGACTCAGAATTTATTTTGTTCTCTTTATGCCCTAAGCAGTTTTTTACTTAAGTCCTTTACTGTATAAAAGTCTCTTCAATGAGATACTCTTCCTGACCACCCTTCGTGGAAAGGGCAAGAGCTTCAAAGTCAGCCAGATAGTTGTTCAAATCTCTTATGCCATTTCAAGGATATGTGAAATAGCTTGGACATATAACCTAACTACTTGGAGTGAGCTTCAGTTTACACATCTACAATAAAGCAGGGTGTTGGAGAAGGAAGTGAGATAGCATGAGCTAGGACTTGGAATTATAGCTGGCATGTAATGAGTACTTAAGAAGCATTTGTTCTCCCTTTCTTCTTTTTTGTTTTGGCTGAGCCCACATAGCCACTTTTTGTACTTGCTTTTAATGGCAAGCAGCACATTTCTGCTTTGCACTGTGGTATTATTGAATATAGTTTTATCTTTCCTACTGTACTAAAAGATCCTTAAGGACAGCTGATGGGTAGCACAGGGCGCATTGTGTATGTGTATATTCATGCAGATATGGTGATTTGGACCTGGAGGAAGTGAGGGTGTAGCTCAACAGTACATTCATAAAGTTATAAACCCTTTCACTCAGCCTCAGAGACAACTTTGTAAAATATAATAGGACATGAAGCTGGTAAGATATTCTTCCTATCCAATGGGACATTTTTCTGCTTGAATAGATTGCAGAGAACTAAATAAATACTGAGCTAAAGTTTCCAGAATTATAGTATGACAGACCCATTATTTCAAATGCACATATCTATTTAGCAAGGTCACTATATAAAGCTCAAAAGCAGGAGTCAGTCTCAACTGACCAGTACTTCTGTTGATACATGGAAGAACTGATATCCACTGGAGGAATTATATAATTTCAAAAGTCTTGACTTGAAATAATACTACATTATACTTTAGACTTTAAAATATTTTCAAATACATTATCTTCTCTGACTTGAAGAATCACCTATAGGCAAAGGTAAATATTATTAACTGCATTTAGTAGACAAGACAATTAAGGCTCGGTGTGATGTTAAGTAGTCCAAGTTCATCAATGAGTAAAAGGCAAAAAGATATCTTCTGAAATCTAGTCAATACCATTGCATCCTACTTTCTTTCCTAATTGCAAATAGAAGCTTTTGAAAGGTCAGGCCAATGGTAGCAGCATCACAGATGGTTTTTTTTATTTTGCTGTCTTTTAAAAACTAAAGATAACTGTTAGGATACACAATAACATTACATATATTGTAAGTGACTTATTCTCTTCTACTTGATATAATTGGAGGTGCCAGGGCCTTTGGCCAGGTAAAGTATTTAAACAGATTCTGATTGAGTAGTGATGATACTAAATTAGAGCAATGGAAAAGTAGACAGCTCTTCATTCACTTCTGGAGGCAACATTCCAGAAGACATCCATGTATTGACATGTCATCAGTGTGTGTGGAGGGCATATACCCTAACATCTTAAATATCCAGTTTTACTGTACAGGCTATATGTCTCAGAATAATGATAGAAAAGCTTCCTGACTTTTGTTTCTCCAGTAGTTCCAATCTTTCTCTCCTTCTCAGTAGATAACTGCACTTCCTTATTTTCTGAGTTCATTGAGACGTCCAGTGTGAACTCTTTCCTCTTCCTGCCTCTGCAGAGAAATTACCTCTCACCCCTTTCTTTTCTCCAGCCTGTCTCAGGGCATGATGCATTTCTTCCCCCCAACAAGACTATCACCTGCCACTTGCCCAGGCTTCTTGATTGAGCCTCTGTCTCCTCAAGTGACTTTCCTTTTTTTTTTTGCTTTAATGCGTTTACTGTGGGAATTGCCCAAGTAAGTGTAAGCTTTCAGAAGTCATGCCATTAGGCTTTTAGTACAAACAAGTCATTAAATTCCATTTAGCCAGCATTGGTTGAGTGTAAAGTTTTCCACAAGTTACTTTATTAGTCAGGGGTACATGGAGGACATCAGCAGCCTGGGAGTTGGGGATTTTGAGGGTGTAAAATATACATAAAACTTAGCATTTTAATCATTTTTCAGTGTACAGTTCAGTAGCAGTAAGTCTATTCACATTGTTATGTAACCATCACCACTATCCATCTCTAGAATTTTTCTTTTGTTTTTTTAATTAATTTTTGTTGGAGTATAGTTGCTTGACAATGTTGTGTTAGTTTCTACTGCACAGCAAAATGAATCAGCCATACCTGTACATATATCCCCTACCTTTTGGATTTTCCTCCCATTTAGAACATTCCCTAACACCATACACAAAAATAAACCCAAAATGGATTAAAGACCTAAATGTAAGGCCTAACACTATAAAACTCTTAGAGGAAGCCATAGGCAGAACACTCATTGACATAAATTGCAGCAAGATCTTTTTTGACCCACCTCCTAAAGTAATGAAAATAAAAACAAAAATAAACAAATGGGACCTAATTAAACTTAAAAGCTTTTGCAGAACAAAGGAAACCATAAACAAGATGAAGAGACAACCCTCAGAATGGGAGAAAATATTGCAAATAATGCAACTGACAAAGTATTAATCTCCAAAATATACAAGCAGCTCATGCAGCTCAATATCAAAAAAACAAACAACCCAATTAAAAAATGGGTGTAAGGTCTAAATAGACATTTCTCCAAAGAAGACATACAGATGGCCAAAAAACTCATGAAAAGATGCTCAACATCACTAATCATTAGAGAAATGCAAATCAAAACCAAAAATCAAATCAAAATCAAAAAAATAAATAACTGAATCACTTTGCTGTACACCTCCTACTAACACAACATTGTAAATCAACTCTAGTTCAATAAAAAAACAAGTGACAGGGGCTTCCCTGGTGGCACAGTGGTTGAGAGTCCGCCTGCCAATGCAGGGGACACGGGTTCGTGCCCTGGTCCGGGAAGATCCCACATGCCGCGGAGCAACTGAGCCCGTGCGCCATGGCCGCTGGGCCTGCGCGTCCGGAGCCTGTGCTCCACAACGGGAGAGGCCACAACAGTGAGAGGCCCGCATACCGCAAAAAAAAAAAAAAAAAAAAAGAAAGCACTGGGCAGCATACATGTACCTGGTCAACTCAGGCTGGAATCTCTCTATATTTCTTTTAACTACACCAGGGAGATGGACAGTCTTCAGATGACTCAAAGAATGGAGACTTCAAAGACAGGTTAGGGGGCTTCCCTGGTGGCGCAGTGGTTGAGAATCCGCCTGCCGATGCAGGGGACACGGGTTCGTGCCCCGGTCCGGGAAGATCCCATATGCTGTGGTGCGGCTGGGCCCATGAGCCATGACCGCTGGGCCTGCACGTCTGGAGCCTGTGCTCTGCAACAGGAGAGGCCACAGCAGTGAGAGGCCCACGTACCGAAAAAAAAAAAAAAAAAAATCTACAAACAGTAAATGCTGGAGAGGGTGTGGAGAAAAGGGAACCCTCTTGCACTGTTGGTGGGAATGTAAATTGATACAGCCACTATGGAGAACAGTATGGAGGTTCCTTAAAGAACTAAAAATAGAACTACCATATGACCCAGCAATACCACTACTGGGTATTCTCTGGGTGTATACCCAGAGAAAACCATAATTCAAAAAGACACATGCACCCCAATGTTCCTAGCAGCACTATTTACAATAGCCAGGACATGGAAGCAACCAAAATGCCCATTGACAGATGAATGAATAAAGAAGATGTGGTACATATATACAATGGAATATTACTCAGCCACAAAAAGGAACAAAATTGGGTCATTTGTAGAGACATGGATGGACCTAGAGAGTGTTACAAAGAGTGAAGTAAGTCAGAAAGAGGAAAACGAATATCATATATTAACGCATATGTGTGGAATCTAGAAAAATGGTATAGATGACCTTATTTGCAAAGCAGAAATAGGGACACAGATGTAGAGAACAAATGTATGGATACCAAGGGGGAAAAGGGATGGGGTGGGAGGAATTGGGAGATTGGTATTGACACATATTCACTGTTGGTACTGTATAAAATAGACAACTGATGGGAACATACTGTATAGCACAGGGAACTCTGCTTAATCCTCCAGTGACTTTCTCATTTCTCTTATCTTTGTTATAGCTTCTCTTTCTCTGGACCAGCTCATTATCATGTTTTCTTTATTTGAAACAGACAACAAACAAACAAAACCTCTCAGACTATAGTTCTCTTTTATCTTGGTCTTTACAGAACTTATCAAAAGAATTGTTTGCACCCATGGCCATGATTTTCCCCCATTGATTCCCCAATAACTCCCTGCAGTCTAACTCTCTGCTTTAATGCTCTACAGGACCTGATATCCAGTAGGTCACAAGCAAACTATCAACAAGTTCAAAAAGAACTTTCATTACTCCTTAGTCTTTTTGAAGTTTCAGTGTTTGAGAACTCGTTCATTTTTATTCTTTCCTCTTTTATTTTTTTCCAGCTTCCTTGAGTTATATCAACTCAACTTCCTTGAGTTGACATCACAGTTCTTTTATTTAAATATATAACAGCTTTGATGAAATATAATTTACATGCTATAATTTACCCTTTTAAAGTGTACAATTAAGTGGCTTTTGGTATATTCACAAAGTTGCACAACCATCACCACTCTCTAAATTCAGAATATTTTCACCACCCTAAAAAGAAACCCCATTCTCATTAGCAGTCACGCCCCATTCTCCTCTCCCTCCAGCCCCTGGCAACCACTAATTTACTTTTTGTCTCTATGGATTTGCCTAATTTGGGCATTTCATGTAAATGAATCCTGCAATATGTACTCTTTGTGACTTCCTTCACTTAGCATAATGTTTTCAAGGTTCATCCAATGTGTAGAAACCTTTTATGGTTGAATATCTTTCCACTATTTGGCTAGACTACATTTTGTTTATTCATTCATCAGTTGATGGACATTTGGGTTTTTCCTATCTTTTGGCTCTTACAAATAAAGCTGTTATGCACAACTGTTTGTGTGGACATATATTTTCATTTAGTTGTGGAATTATTGGGTCATATGGCAATTCTGTGTTCAACATTTTCCAGAAGATTTCTTGACTTCTATTACTGTGCTCTCCTTACCATTCATTGCCTTCCTTTTTCACTATTTTCTCATCTTCTCTAAGCAAAATGTACATAGATGTTCCCCAAATTTGGGACCTGACTCTTCCTCTCTCTTCATTCTCTTTACCAGCAACCTAATTATCTCTCTTTGTCTTAACTACCATCTATCTCTTTTTTGGGAATCTGTTGTCAGCCTGAACACTCTCAACATAGAGCTCAGCATTATTAGTAACTACTAAAGAAACCTTTGCTTGGTTATCCTTCCAGCAGGTCAACAGCATCATCTTCTTTCCAAAGCCTGTGTTTCATATTCTCATTTCCCCTTTTCCAATAGTGACACAACTATACTTGACCCTTGACTTAAACATTTAAAGTCATCATTTACGCCCTTCCTAGCTTTTACCCTAAACCCAGTTACTAAATCCTGCCAATTCTACTTTGACCATTCCTCTTGGGGTTCTTGTTTTCAACTAAAGTGTTTCTTACTATTCTTATTATCTCTTATTTAGACAGTTGCACATACGTTTTAAGCGGTCTTTTCCTCACTCTCTTCATCACGTCTCATCTGCCCTTCATAACATGACTTCAATATTGACCTGGGCCAGGTGCATCCCATCATTTCCAGATTCAGCAACATTTGCCCCTACCTGCTGAATAATGTCAAGTCTCTTTGCCATTTGTTCTTTAGTTATACTCATTAATTAGCTCCAGCCAACCTTCCCATGAGGTAACACTCCTAAATTAAGCACTTGTTCTATCCAAGATCAATTATTTTCTTTTTACTGTGTATGACCCCACATGTTCTTTGCTTCTATTTAACATGGTCACCTTCTGTCGTCTCCAAAAGATGAACTATTTCTCATGTGAGTTAAGCCCAAATATTGTATCCCCATAAAAGTTTTATCTTATCTCCCCAACTTAAAATAATTTCTTCTACTTACGAACTCCTGAAATGTTTTAAAAACATTTTTATGGCCTTTTAACATTACACTACATGTTTCTTATTAGACAGTAAGCTCTTTGATGGTAAAAACAATGTCAATTCACCCCCTACCTCTG
The DNA here is from genome assembly GCF_026419965.1 of Kogia breviceps. NCBI lineage: Eukaryota > Metazoa > Chordata > Mammalia > Artiodactyla > Physeteridae > Kogia > Kogia breviceps. Next base: position 35,321,210 of record NC_081318.1, on the reverse strand, counting down.
CAAGCATGCAATGCTTATTAGTTCTTGGCTCGGTACATGGGACAAACTTGCAAAAAAAATTTGAATGACAAGTAATGTTTGATGTATTTTATTCTTACAAATATTTTCCTAAATGCTACCTCTTTTGCAATCTTACTTTTAAATTGTAAAGAAAATCCAGAATATAGGATTCAAATAATAGTTTACTTTCAGGTATTATACTATAATTTAGCAGCACGTATTTTCAGTTAATCTCTAATATGCAATTTGAAATTTTAACAATATAGCAGTAATGAGTCTTCAATCCATATCCAGGCAAAAGATGATATTGGCCTCATAATGAGAAAAAAAAGTGATGGTATGTGAGAAACACAAAGTAAATCCAAAGTATGTTTGGAAAAAAATAATAAACTATTTTATAGCAGAAAGAGAAATAACTGAGAGAATACGCATAAGCTATTGTAGTTCCTGGAACATGTACCATGAAAAAGAGATGCTGTGAAACTGTTAATTTTAATAAAGTTAGTTCCAATTCATCTTTACCTTTCATATTTCAGAACTTTTCAGTTGGACAGAATTCCTTAATATGTGAACAAGCGTTACATTTAGTATTGCTATAGATTATGTTAGTGTTCCTTATGTGTTTCATTGGGAATTCATTATCATTAGCAGCAGAATAATGAAGGAAATAGAGATATGAATACCACAGTACTTGGTATTGTTTAGTGCAGCCTATGGAATGCCAGCTCAGAGGAGGAGAATGTGTTCATTCCATTAAACTGAGTGTATGATTCGAGACCTGAAAAAACAAAACCTGTCTGAGCCATTAGTTACCATTAACTCACAGGTTTATTTTTATACAAGGTTGCCTCAGTTCATCTGAGAGTTTGGAGCCATACTGGAATATACTGAGTATTGGGTTTGGACCTGAACCCTGAGGACTTTGTTAGAGCTTCAGAGGATGACTTGCGGATCCATTCCATAACATATTCAGTACCTTGATTTTCTCTCTTTTGGATCTACATCATGAATGCTTAGCCAATATAGCCTGACATTTGATTGGTAAATAGGATGCTTTATTAATTACCCTTATTATAGTACCATAAAATAAACGATCGTAGATTCTCAGTTTGGCCTCTATAGTGGTCTGCAATATAAACATAACGTATACACACATTTATTCTTTAACTTTATGTAAAATATACCATAACACAAAAATAAAAATTATTTTAAAAATATTTTCTAGTAATTAGCTTTTTTCCCCAATAAACTTAGTGTAATTATGTATCAGACATGATAAAATGAAAGGTCAATCACTACAGATGCATAATTTCACTCTGATAGATTGCTGTTCGAAAATAGGTTATGACAATTAGATGATTAATTTTCTTCTATTAAATAGCATTATGAGACTTCAGATTACATTTATGAGTATATTCTCTTTAGTGGGAACATAATGGGAGGAAGACCAAACAGAATAGGAATTTGTATCCTTTGTGGAAGGTTCTGAATATACTTATTATCAACTACACTTGTGAAAATAATTTTAAAATGAAATTCTGTTTGAAAACTTACAATTTGCTCAGTATTCAAAGTAACATTTTAAAGATGTCACATGTTAAAGGTTAAAATATGTGCGTATGAGGAGCAAAATTCTGGGTATCCTGCTGGCAAAATTTTTTTGGTTCTGGTTATCTGCACAGTATACACCCCTTGTCAGTTTAAGTAGGGAGTGCCTGTGTAAACATTCTTGTTTCGCCTGTTCCACATAATCATTTCTTGTATCATATTTCTTCTGACCTCGCTATCTGAAACCAATTACAGGAGATCCATTTGGGCTGCATCTATTTTCATAAGAAGCCTAGGCAGCAGTGTTTTTCTCAGAGATGAGTATCAACATCAAATATGCTTCTGAGTGCTTTGTTATTTATGTTTCAGAGAGGTTTTGTAGCCTTCAGCTCTCAAGAATGTGTCACGCTGTGCTGTTTATACATTGAAGATATTAATGGGCGTAGATGTCATTTTTCATTTTAATGTCTCAAATGCAACAGGCTGATAGGTTAAGCATTCCTATTTTTATGGGGAGAGATATGAGTGATGTCTGTTTTTTTCCAAAATATACATATATTTACTTTGAAAAAAAAGAAGTTATTTATAAACCTGAGAGTACTTAACATTTTTGGTTTCAATGGTTGTTTCTAAGCTGTTCTCAAACAATTTTACTTCTGGTGAGAGTTTTCAGTGTTCTTCACGAAGAAAAAATAGTATTGATCTGGCAGGTTCCAAAGTTTTTTCACTCTTTATTCTCATAACGACCCACTCATTACAATTACCCTTTGTCTAAGAGGTTCCTAACTGACATAAAGTTATTACTACTTTACAAGGGTGATATGCTTCAACTTTGCTTAACAAAACTTTTGTTTGTTTGAAATTACACAGCAACTGTTAGGAATGATATTTGCAATAAATATTTTACAGCAAAATGCACTGAATTCTGGAAAATATGTACTTCCCACACCTCTGCAGCCTCACAAAAAGTATACCTTTATTATAAAAGTTGGTATTCATCTTTTCAAAATATTTTAATTTAATCTGATTCTAATTTTTAAAGTGTCCTATCTTAGTTTTCTTTAGCTTTACTAAAGTTAAATAAATAACTTCATTAAGTGAAGTGCACCCTTAATTCACAACAAATACGTTTTTGAAAACTAGATATGGCTTGGCTGTCTTAGAAACCTTTCTTGTTATTCATTTGCATCAGACTCAGTCATTACTAAAGGAAATTTTGCAAACATCTTTTGCCTTTTGTTCTAAATTAGTTGTTTTTTTTTTTTTTTGCTGACGGTGATTATATAAATACCTAAATGGCTAATATTACTTTATGAATAGCCCTTTTCTATTTACCAGTTGAAGTGTGCAAGCAATTTTCAAATTAATATTTTATATAATTTGACACCTAACACCTTATATTGATGGCAGTATTTTTTAAATCTCATAATCTTTCATCATTTGAGGAGCTGCAATAATAAATTGGAAAGATGAACTAAATGCCTCTGAGCATTTGTTTATTGAAATTCAGTCCTAAAATGTTGTCCAGAATACTGGAAATAAAAGTGTCATGTGATGCCTGCAGTTAGAATGCAAACTGCCAAAGATTTCTACTTATGAGTTTTAAATCATTCCTGATCTCTTGGAATTGTTTTTTGTCCTCCCATCTTTTATGTTTACTATGCAATCTCTACTGCTACTAAAAGAATGTTGATATAGGCAAGTAGTTCTTTTTCATAAGAGTTTGTATTGAGAGGTGATTTTTTACTATTTTAAAGATAACTGTAAATGCATATGAAAACCAAGGCACTTTGAAAGTAGTAGCATGTTTTAGCCAGCTATCTTGTGGTATTCCGTTATTATTATAATTCCTTTAAAAATGGTATACATTTTTTCTAGTGATATTTTCATGAGCTGCAGTTCTAAATATATCTTGTTTTCTAATGTCTTTCTACAGGCACCAGGTGTTACATTTTCCACTGGGT
>NC_081318.1:35232698-35315198 GCF_026419965.1 Kogia breviceps | reverse complement strand
AATTACCTTTATTTTCTTCAGGATTACATACGTCTCTGTTATTTTAAGTAAAGTTGTGTATATGTGTGTTATATGAATTTTTTTCACATTAGAAGAAAAAGAATATTTAATGATTCTCTCTAGAAAGGAGGTGGGATTCTCATACATTAAAGCCTATTACTATTAACTAAGGAATAACTGATAGTTTACCTTTCAACAAAATATTTAGATATTGCTCACTTTTCACTTCTAGGCTCTCCAGGCAGCAAGACAACTTCTCTTACAGCAGCAAACAAGTGGATTGAAATCTCCTAAGAGCAGTGACAAACAGAGACCACTGCAGGTTAGTAAAGCACTCCTATCCCTGGGATCTTACTTTAAAAGATGTTTGTAATGATTACAGATGTGCAGACCCAGTTGTATACATACAGAAAAGTATTACATTTGCATATGAAAGTAATTTTAATTCAAAAAGAGAACTCATTTTATCTTCTTAAAAGAGAAAAAATAATCTATTAGCCTAGATTTCAAAAGTTTACAAGGTTACTTTTTGGACAAGTTATGTAGGGACATTTGGTATACATAGGCATTAGGAGTTTTGTATAAAACTCCCTTGTGGGATTTTAATGAAATGGTATTCACAAACAGGTTAAAATGTGAAATGTCTTCCTTAAAAGCAAAGTAATAGTAAATTGGTAGGGAAGAAACAAAGGAGTCTTAGACAACCCTTTTGCAGTTGTATCCAAGTGACAAATGCAGAAAACCTCCAGGGTTGCCAAAAAAACTGTTTGAGTTTGCCAAGGAGTTATTGCTGTTGCTACAGTTATAAAAACACATTCTGGAGTTTGTTGTCCTTATTCACTATGTTTGTCCTGTGAAACTGATAGTATGTATGTCTTTGAAAGTAACTTTTTGTTACATAATACAACCATTGTTTTATATAGCTTTAACCAAAATATATAGGACATTAGGGGAAAGAAACATTTTTATAGGGTATTTTTTAAATGTTTGGAAGGTAGAATCTGGAATTGTATAAAACATTATTCAAAATGTTTATCACTTCTGTTGAAAGATAAGCAATGCTTTCTTTTTTGAATCATGTGTTATGTACACGTCTAATAAGGCAAGCTTAGTTTTTTTTTAAAAAGTCAGCATCTTTCTTATTGCTTTATTTTAACAAAACAATCTTGAAAAAAATTTTTTTATGGCCTAGCTGTCTGTTTTCATTTTCAGGTGTACTCTCAAATGCTAGTAACTAAGTCTTACATGGTGCCCTACTGAAGCTTAGTTTGTGTAACAGAATTATTGGCTACTGATCTACACAATCCAGGAGCTACTCATTACCTAAAAACTGAATTAAATGCATAGTCCCTAGGCAAATATGAGATGAGAATATATATTCTTGGGAACAAACCCATTTTTGTGGGGTGGATGGGAAGAAGGGGTCCTGGGGATAGGGGATGTGACGTACCGATGTCTGCCATGATTGCAAATGAAAGTTATATTGAATCAGCCTAAGTTTAAGATTCATTTTAATTTTTTTCTCTTTTAAAATGAATTTCACATTCTTTGTTTTAACTAGTCAGTAATTCTGTAGTGACAAACTTTCCTCACTATCATATCCCTCCCCAAGTAATTACAAGTGATAATGGTGGTTGGAGTATTTCCATTGAATTATCTGATTCCATGAGAGCCTCTCCATACATTTACATGACAGAGAGAAATTTACATAGAAGTCACAGATAGCAAATGAAATGTTTATCCTCACTATGGCTTCAGGCTGGGAATTTTGCTTTCTTGTTGGTATAGCAAAGGAGATTTAGATGCTGGCAGCATAAGCCAAAGGTAGGAATGAGTTTATTGTTTCAGATATCTGAAAAACACTGTATATTGTCCTACTTCTATTTTTATCATATCTCTTGACAAAATAGACAAAATAATAAGTTGTTCCTCTCCAAAGCTAAGTCCAGTAGAAGTTTCTTTATTGCTGGTTACCAGGGTATCTCTGGAAAGAATGGCTGGGCTTTAGCTTTTCTACTTTCCTTTTTTGCTGTATTGGAAGGCAAAAATGTGATACTTCATTCAACTAAAATATACATAATTTTTCTTGGAAAACACACACACATATAATGTGTAAATATTAATGACTCTAAAATAAGAAATTGTTGCTCACGTACCAAATGTTGTTTATATAAAAGTTTGAGCAGAACTCCTCAATTTTTTTATTTTATCACCAAAGGGTGATTAATAGTACTATTAATACCTTTTAACAATTTCAGTTGCTAAGCATTACCACAAACTTCCCTTGTGTCACTTATATTTAGTGTTTTGTGACTCATATTACTATGAATACATATCCATTGTACATATTATAAAACGGTAGCATTTTATTATTACTTTGTAATTTTAGTGGGATCTAATGCCAAAATGTCATAGGCATGAAAAGTTGGTTGGTTTTTATGAATAAGAATTTAGAAATAATGAATGAAGAGTTATTTGTTCACCAAAATATACACTGCAATTAATATGAGTCTACAGTTTTAGTGTTTCATAGTACTTGATAAGCTTAGCAACTGGAAACATGCTGGGATTGTACTGAAAATCTAATAAAAACCTGATAGCATTTTATACTAGCTTACACATGTTGTCAAAGGGGGATATTAGGTAATGCTTATCTTTGCATCTGCAAATACTATTTAACATGAGTTGCACTATTTGCCACTTATGTTAAAGAAAAGGGTAGAATATCTTAAAAATTTTAACCATTTAATATGAAAGTAACACTTAACTTCTATGATTCTCTCACAGCCGACTTCTTTTTCTACTTACCTAAGAGTTTAACCAACCTTTCATAATAGAGTTGGTGTAGATTATCTTTTAGAATTAAAAAAAAGATAATTGAAAATGTTTCAAAAGCTATACTTGCAAGGCAAAGTATTCGGTGTTCATAATAGACCATGGCGGCTTGTACTTTATCAGGCATAACATATTTTTAGAAGACCAAAAGAGATACTATGTGGTTTTCATTTTAAAATATAGTTTTGATGGAGAACTATGGCTCAAGTCACAAGAACAATATTCGGTTGCTTTCTTATATTCAACTGAATTTCTTTTAAATGTTTAAAAGTGGTGGCCAGATTTGAGGTGTGACATGGTAGAGAGAATATTTCTAGCAGACTAGTATTTATCTTTTCAGGTATTTTTCATTTACACTTTTTCAGGTTCTTGTACTACAGATAGCTTAGATAGTAGCATATCTAGTGCAAAATGGAAAGAAGAAAATCACGCCTGACAAGCTTGAGTACCGATTGTAGTAGTGATTTCACTTTCATGTATAAATATCTGAATATATGTCTTTAAAACTTGTTTACATATTCCGTTCATTACATGAAACACCAATTGAATAGGTCCAATCGGTAGGTACATTGATTAATGACATATTGAGTAATGACAATATATAAAGATTGTGATGCAAATGGGAGCTGATATTAAACTAAGCATTACTAGATGTTCCTTCTTTACATTCTTACTATGTATCCCAGAAAAACATAACCAAATAATAACAGCTGAAGACAGCCTCTCATTTTAGTTTGTTTTATTTATCTGTATCTACTCCTGGCACTTCTAGACTTGATATACCCATAGCGTTCCGTAATGAGAAAAGTTAGCCAAAGAGAATATGTAATGCTTTCAATTTCATGAAACTAATTTCCAGATTATTAAAAAGAGTAAATTCACACACACATATGTATACACATACACACAAATGCATTTGCATATACATACATGCACATTTCCATAATCTGTAATTTTAAAACTTTTTGTAAAATACATTATCAATTTTCTAGCCTATGACAAATCTACTTAATTTAGTTTAGGTATGAAAATTGGTCGCATTATTGTTCTTGTTACATTTACAGCCATGAGACAGACTTGTGGTTCTTCAACAGCTGTGCAGAGCAGAGACGTAAATTTAAGGTAAATGCCATTGCTTTGCTATCTTAGATGAATATTAGTATATAGCGTTGTAATCACTTCCTTCGTTGTAGGTTAATATCTTATATAACGTTCTCTTTTCCAATAGGTAATTTTTTTTAATAATTCTGTTTTAAATAGTTCAAGAATGGAATAAAAGCCAAAGTGAATTAAACCTAGGGGTCTTATTCTGACTCTGCCACAAACTAGTTATATAAGCTTGAGGAACTCATTCAGCATCTTTAAAATAAAGACATTGGGATACCTGATGGACAAACTATAATATTCTGTGGTTAAAAATTTATTTCACTTTTTTTTTGAACTAAGTGATAGGCATTAATGTTTCAGGAAAAGCTGTATCTTGGATGTTAGCTTATGCATTAAGGATTATGTTTGTCTATTCATTTGTTTTCAGTTACAAAGCACTTTATTAACATACCATAGCCAAAAATAATGCTTTGGAATCAAAGTATCAAATCCCATATGTTTGAAAACCATGGTGCAAGTATCATTTTATATAACAGCTAAGGAAGTTTTGTTTAATGCCTTGAAATAATTTTATAAATTGCTTTTAGGGAAAATCTAAGCTACACAAGGAGTTATTTTACCATGTGTTTACTTAATAAACTACATTAAAATATGTTGTGATATAATACAATTTAACAAATTTCTACCATCCTCTACTTCACTTCAAATTGCTAAAATTAGCATTGCCCAACAAAACAAGAAATTCTGCAGTAAACTAATCAGCATTTCTAAAATTTCATGTTCCAGGGAAAAAAATAAAGTATAAAACGTATAAATAATGAAATATTTATCCTGTTAAAATACTAACTCTGTGGGTAATAGAATTGGACACTGATAAATATGTTTTAGGAAATTATTAAAACCCATTCATGCAGTGGTAAAGAATGAAACTGAATATTTCCTTTTCAACATTAATATTTGATTTCTAGTTATAAGAATTAGAGAGAAACTAAAACACATTTTGTTCCAAGTACTGAAAGCAACATAAGCAAGAAATTTGCAATATGGGTTTGAGTAGGGCAATCTACTGTGATGCAGAAAACTTAGAATTTTTAAAAGCTGTTTTTGCTATCTATATTTTCTGTATATCAGAAAAATAAGCAGTATTATAGTTTTATATCATAAATTTTATAAAGAGCTTAATTTAAAAACTACTGAAAAGGACAGACTATGCCTTGTGTGGTCCTCATTTTCCCATTCCAGTAAAGAACATTTCTTAAAACGCAACGTGAAATAGACAGTCTTGTAGGAATGTTGCAGAATAAAATCATTCTTAAAATATTATGATGTTGCCACCTGTAGCCAGATGCACGGGGCTGACACCCTGTGGAGGAAGGTGTGGGACATCCAGTCCATCACTGCTAAGTGTGCTTGTGTGGAAAACTTGTGAATGATCTACTCATGGCATGGAGGACAAAGGACATGTTTTGGGGTCTGAAGCCTATCTTTGCCCTCAATTAGTAGGACCTTGGGTAGAGTTACTTGATCTCTTGAAGCCTGTTTCCTTATCTCTAAAATAGGAATAAGGATACCCACCTTGCCAGATTGTTGTGAAGACTAAAAAGAATACTATATAAAGTGACTAGCATAAATTCTTGCATTTATAATGAATTAATAAATAATTTCTGTTACACTCAGCTCCAGGAAATTTATAATTAATCCAAGGTTATGATAAATATTTTATAATATGTTACCTTCTACTTGGTCATAATTGTCACAATTCACTATTCACTGTGATATGAAGTGTGCCTAATTTATGAGAAAGCAATAGTGAGTGTTTTAGGTACTACTAGAGTATGTCCCCCTGTTATAGGCCTCCACACCATGTATATGTCACATTTGCCACATATAAACTTATAATGTTTGTCTTCCCTGCTAGACTGTGAGCTCTACAACAGCAAGGATCATGCATGTCCTACTCATCTTCCAGTGCCTAACACAGTGCCTGGTGAATAATAGAGCTCAGTAAATACCTGCTGGAACAATGAATGAGGGGGAGATTGTGTTGAGTGGAGAGTGTGAGGAAGTTGGAGGGGGGAAAAGCTTCATTCATTCAGTGAAAACTGAGTATTTATGTATAATATCCTCAGGGACTTATGATTTGGTTGAGGAGACAGTAATACTTGCACACAAATATCAGGGCACAGTGGATATGCTATGAGAATCAGCAAAGCACAAAGTGCTATAAGTATTTTACCTTATTTTACTGAGTGTAGTTGACTTACAATATCCTATTAGTTTCAGATATGCAACATAGTAATTTGATTTTTTAATAGATTACACACCATACAAAGTTATTTTATAAAGTATTGACAATATTCTCTGTGCTGTGCATAACATGCTTGTAACTTACTTATTTTATAACTGGTGGTTTGTACCTCTTAATCCCAGTCACTTCTTTTACCCTTCGCCCTACCCCTCTCCCCTCTGGTAACCACTAGTTTGTTCTCTGCATCTGTGAGTCTGTTTCTGTTGTGTTACATTTATCTGTTTTGTTTTTTAGATTTCACATGTAAGTGAAAATATACAGTACTTGTCTTTCTCTTCTGACTTATTTCACTACGTGTAATACCCTCCAGGTCCATCCATGTTGTCACAATGGCAGAATTTCATTCTCTTCATGGCTAATATAATCACATCTTCTTGATCTGTTCATCTGTCAATGGACACTTCGGTTATTTCCATAGCTTGGCTATTATAAATAATGCTGCTATTATAAATAATGCTGCTATGAACATTGTGGTGCATATAACCTTTTGAATTCATGTTTTCTTTTTGTTTGTTTTGGATAAATACCCAGGAATGGAATTGCTGAATTGTGTGGTAGTTCTATTTTTAATGTTTTGAGGAGCCTCCATCCTGTTCTCCATAGTGGCTGCCCTGATTTACATTCCCACTGACAGTGTATGAGGATTGCCTTTTCTCCACATCCTCACCAACACTTACTATTTCTTGTCTTCTTGATAACCATTCTGACAAGTGTTAAGATGATATCTCACTGTGGTTTTGATTTTCATTTTCCTGATGATTAGTGATGTTGAGGCTATACGCATTTTAGAAAGAAAATTATTAATTCAGGTTCAAGTGATCAGGGAAGGCTTTGTGGAGAGGTAGCATTTATGTTAGGCTTAAAGAAAGGGAATTTGGTAGATAGAGGAAGTAAAGGACAATTTTTGATGGAGACATTTTCAAAAGATGCCATCAAAGATGGAGAGATGGGAAATGGTGAGGTCTGGTTAGGCAAGAGTAAGTAGTTTGTTTTGACCAGCATAGAGATGTCACACTAAAGGAATAATGAATGTATTGGAGGGCTAGAAGTATACATAGCCAATTGTGTACAGCCTGAAATGTCAAGCTAATGAGTCTGTACTTTATGATTTAGGCAGCAGAGGTTGTTAAAGGTTTTTGATGAGGAAGTGACACAATGAAAGCAGTGTATTGTGGAGATCTAGTCACCAGTGGTGCATCTGGAGGATGCTTTGGGGGAAGGGAGTTGTGGGAGGTCTGGAATAAGGTAATCTTTAAAAAATTATTGAGGCTGGCATTTCATGAATTGAGCTTTAGGAATGTTGAGTTTGAGGTGATGGCATGAAACTAAATGGAAATAGCAAGCTTTTAGAAAATTAGAGTTTTTAGAAAATTAGAGAGGTCAGAGTTAGAGACAAATATTTGTGAAATAATCCAGAAGTGATGGATGAATCCACAAAAGTGGAAGAGATTTCTGAGAAAGATAATCTAAAGAGGAGCTCACTAACGTCGACAATTTTTAAAGCAAGAGGAAAAAGAAGCAGAAGAAATTAAAGAGGGGAAAAGAAGAATCAAATTAGCTTTTACTCTATTCAGGAAGGTCAAGGAAAGGGAGAGTTTTTAAAACACAGAGCTTGTCAACCACATCAAATAGTGACCAAGAGGATGAGCATTTTCATACATGCACTGTTGAACTGCAGCATTGATAATTTCTAACCCTCCTCTTATTTTATCATTTGCTAGTAACTCAAAATGTGCAATACTAATATTATCAGTAATGAATGGAAAAAACCTTACTTTAATATAAATGTTAAACAGAAGGTAGATAATAAATGTACTTTTACTTCCCTGATTTCTGTGTTTCCAATCATATAAGCAAATGTATATTGCATATATAATACTGAGTTCCCATAAATTAAATCTGGGACAAAACTGCTTTCTAGGAGGTCACATTTTCTCTTTTCTTAGCTACCCAAGCACTTGCCTCTTTCCGTAATCCATTAGGATTTTAAGTATATATTCCCTTGACTTCTCTTCCTTAACTACAGTAAGAAGAAGAAAGAAATAGAACATTAATATTGTTAAGGGAGCTCTCCATAGGATTTAAGACTTAGGCTGTGAATTTTACCTTAAGATGTTTGGAGGTGTTGTACAAGCTAAAGTGAATGACAAAGTGAAGAACAGTGTCAGTACATGATTAAAAACAAAAAGTGAAATTATTTTGAAATTCACTTACATTTAAGATTCATTGTGTTTCCTCTGTGGATACTATTCATATCTATAATCCTGCATTCTCCATTTCTACTTGGTTTTCTTAAAATTTCTCTGCTACCTTCACTTTTTCCACTGTAGTTTTTCTTCCTTTGCTATTCCGTTCTTTCCTCTCATCATGTAATCTTGTCCATTTAACTTAATCTCTGTCCCTTCAGGCCCCATATTGAGAAAAGAATAACTTTAAGTGCCTTAATTATTTAATTTTACCTTGAACCTAAAAGGTATTCTAGCATATCATTTTACTAACGAAATAGTAAAACTATGTGACTTCTTAAAATCCAGTATCCAATATTTTAGTTCTTATCTTGCCCCAAGAATAGTTTCTTTTATGCTATTTTAAATTGTAGATTCAGTATGAAAGCAGCTTTACCCTGAATATCTCAGATACTTAGGAGGACCTGAAGCATTTCATGTAGTGCGAGAAATCTGTTACTGATGACTGTATAGGTGGCTCTTTCAAAGTCAACCATCAGAATGGTTTTATCCTTCCTTCCTTAAATCCTTTTGCCAGACTTCCCAGAAAGCTTATTAAGAAATTCAAACTAGAATTACTTGGGATGATTGTATTAAATGGCCAGTTTTTCTAAACAGATCTTAGGGTGTGCATGATAATTTTAATACCAGTGAATTTGGAAGCATGGCATTTGAAATGATCAAACAAAAGTGTAATGAATTGTTCTTTCAAAAATATTTGTCACTGTACCTTAATATGAAAAGCATATAAGCTCATTATAACAATCTAATATGATTTTTAAGTTAAATTATGGTTGGTCACTAAGTTATTTTTCCCAAAGCACTTAATAAATGTCAATAAATTGCTATAGTGTAATAGGTATTTTAAGATGAAAATTATGTTCTCTGATTAGATGAGGATGAAACCACTCATGAGAACTAATTATAGTAGACCCTTGACATTCACAAGGTATGCAGCCTGAGATCTTCATGAACCCTCAAATTCAAGAAATTCCCAGTTCAAAAACACGAGAGGCCTGTGCAGTCTTTCTTCCAAAGACTGTCCTTACTCTGAATCAAATTACCATCGTCACGTGCAGAGCGTAACACAAGTTAACTTTCCAACTTTCAGTAAAATTTACCTCTTGATTAATGTCAGTTCTTTTTAATGAAACAGGTTTTTTCACATCACAGGTTTTTCTATATCAGTGAGAACAGGTAGAGAAAGCAAAGCTATATTTATGATGAAAGGATCCACAGGAGTGGAGGAGTTAGTTTGTGTGTGTGGGAGTCAGCAATCTAAAGACTAGATCAGCCCCCCAGCATGCTTGATTTAGTTTCATGGCTTGACAAATTCCACAGGTGTAATGTCTTGGAACTTTGGTGTAATTGGAAAATAATCAGACCAATCCTCAACATCTGTGAATTTTAGGATCTTGCAATCTAGCATCAATGAGGAAAATCTAAAGTGAACAAACAAGTTCCCCGTACTTTCTCTGCTGATATTTTATTTGAAGAATTAAGAGAGGCACTCAATATTAATGTTAATATTTTCATCCTTCTTACTTGTAAATATCCAATAACATCAGTAGATAATCTGGGTTACTCCTTCACAGTAAAAGTTGCCTGGGACGTTTTTGAAAGGCATGGGGGAAGGCTGTGTCTTGGGTATGAAGAGACCCCATAGAAGTTCAGTAATGAGTAGAGTCTTTATTTTAGTAACCATTGACTGTCGACTGGTTTGGCCCCGACATTCTGAGCTTGGTATTTCATCCCTCAAATTAGGGAGCCTCTGTTTAGATTCAGCTCACGGTTGAAGGTCTTGAATCACATCCAGCTTGGCTAAAAGTATTTGGTGGTTATTTTAAAAGAAAGGATTTATTTGATCATGCCGATTTTTATAGTTCTATCATCATAAGCATAAAACCTACAGGACCTAGTAGTTAAGCATCTTGATAACACAAAACAAACAGACAATTCCTCTGCATAGTATATAAATTCTTAACACTTCTAATGCTGACACTTGCATTGCTGTAAAAGCTGCCACTTTGATATCTTCTACTGCTAGAGCTACTGCACATTCTCAAGTGACAAACCAAGGAACACATTGAACATTATGATGTGCTGACATGAGGAAAATTTGTTGTCTCACAGAAAAACTGGAGTAAATTCTTCAATAAAATATCCTTGTAAAAACAAACAAAAAACCTCAAAGGAGAAAATCATTCTCTCTATTCCACCTTCTTCCCATAGAACCAAGCATGTAATAGACATTTTTGTTTTATAAATTTATTTATTTATTTATTATTTTTTTTGGCTCTGTTGGGTCATTGTTGCTGTGCACGGGCTTTCTCTAGTTGCCGCGAGCGGGGGCTACTCTTCATTCCTGTGCGCAGGCTTCTCATTGCCGTGGCTTCTCCTGTTGCAGAGCGTGGGCTCTAGGCACGTGAGCTTCAGTAGTTGTTGTGCACGGGCTTAGTTGCTCTGCGGCATGTGGGATCTTCCTGGGCCAGTGATCGAAGCCACGTCCCCTGCATTAGCAGGTAGATTCTTAACCACTGAGCCACCAGGGAAAGCCCTAGACATTTAAAACATATTCATTAGTGACTAAAATACGTTTAGAGTTTTAGCTTCTCAAAAATGTGGGCATCGTTTAAACTTTTTCTTTGATTCCGGGAGAATTTATTTCCCTTAATCAATAACCATCGCCACTCCCCGACATAGTCTTAGAGTTCACTTAGGCTAATGGTAGTTTTTAAATCTAAGAAATTACTTGAAAACCTTTTAAAAATGGAGAATCTTGGGTTCATCCAAGAATATTGAGTTAAAATTTGAGGGGATGGGATCTTAGAAAATCAAAATATTTTAAACTCTCCCAGGAGATTCTCATGAAGCTGGTCTATAGAGTAGTATGTAGGAACCCTGCAACTCTTCTGCAACAGGAAAGTGGTTCCTTGTAATAAAAAGTACTGAGTCTGAATTCTTATTAATATACTGTCATTTTTCCTCTCAGGGACTCAGTTTTCCAACCTACACAATTAAATGGCGGAAAACTAGTGATATCTCAGTTTCCTTCCAGACTCAGCAGTCTTTTAATCTCAGTCCTGTGTTTTGTTTTGTTTGTTTGTTTTTTATATATGTCTTTAAATCTGAGCTAACTAAAAAGGTCCCTGAGTGGGTTTCTTGAGATACCTCTCTCTGTTCATTCTTTCCAGGGGCATTTCCAACAGCATTGTGAGAATTTTATTTTTACTATCCTTAGTTCTCATGTAAAATTATAAGATCTTATCTTTGACTTTTAAAAAAATAATATCTGCTTTCTAAAGTCCTCAGTATATATCCGCTATGCCCAATTGGCTTTCCTTTAGATATTAGAAACCTTAAGGAAAAAAAAACTCATTGTCTTCAAAGACAGCTGTCCCATGCAGTGGTCCTGCATGCTGATCTCCTTGTCCACCACCCAGTTTTTACATATTATATGAGCAGCAATGTCAAACTACTTATGGTTCCTCCAAAATTGCTTCATGTCTCCATACAGGTGACCTTGCCCTTCTCTTTTGTCAATATGCCCTTCTCTGCCTTTCCATCTGGAAAACTTCTGTGAAGCTTTTAAATCATCACTGTCAGGTACTCTATGAAGCCTCCTTTGAAACCCTCACCTGCCACACACACACAGTGTAGAATTAATTATTCCTATCTATGTATTATTTCTATGTCTTAGGTATACTTCTGTTCTTGCATGTATCACACTGAATCATATTTACTATAAGTTCCTTGAAGGCCAGGACTGTCTCATTCATCTTCACATTTCCAGTGTCTGGTACATAGTATGTTTTTTTTTTTTTTTAATTAATTAATTTATTTAGTTTTGGCCGCGCTGGGTCTTCATTGCTGCACACGGGCTTTCTCTAGTTGTGGCGCGCGGGGACTACTCTTCGTTGCGGTGTGCGGGCTTCTCATTGTGGTGGCTTCTCTTGTTGCGGAGCACAGGCTCTAGGCACGTGGGCTCAGTAGTTGTGGTGGACGCACTTAGTTGCTCCTCGGCATGTGGGATCTTCCCGGACCAGGGCTCGAACCCATGTGCCCTGCATTGGCAGGCAGGTTCTCAACCACTGCGCCACCAGAGAAGCCCCACGGTACATTTTGCATAAATGCGTGGAGTCCATAGACAAGTGCTAGTCTATAGCCCTATCACATTCCTCCTTTCTCCTAGGCTCGAGGTGTGTTTTTTTCAGTTGCCTACTGGGGCATCTCAACCCAGATCAACTTGTCTCAGACTGAAATTATTTATCTCTTCCCACACTTGTTTTTGTTAACTTTTCTGAATTCTGTTCTACAGTATCCAGCTGTAAACCCTTTTAATTTGATTGGGCCATATTCCTCTGCCATAATGTGAAAATCGCTCTGTTTTTCAGCCTCTCAGCATGGCACAAAAGGCTATAAATGATCATACACCTGTTACTTTATAACCATGATTTAATCCTCACTGTTTACTGAACATGCTGTTTATTCATTTATTCATTCATTCACAAATGTTTGTAGTTCACTTCTTATATACTAGGCACTCTGCATGGCATCATGAACTATTAGAAGTTTGACACCTATCTGCCTTTGTTCCTGTTTCTCCATCTGTTTAGAATGTCAGCCCCACACCCTCTCATCTGGTTGCCAAACCTTTACACACACCTCAAGATCCTACTCCCTTGCGTCTTCTGACTCTTCACAGAGAAATAATCCCTCACTCATGTATATTTTCAGAACCTGTACCATACTTTTTTATTATTCTACATGTATTAGTTACAAAGGTAGATTATACCATATTTTATTAAAGTTATTTGACTACTTCTCTAGCTCAATCTCAGACTCAAGCCCTTTGAGGACAGAGATTATATTTTATTTCTAACATAATGCTTGGCACATGGTAGATGCTAAATAAATCTTTGCAGAATTGAATTGAACTGGGCAAATTGAATTGCTGTTTCTTTGTCAGAATAAGTTCAAGGTACCACTTCTTTCAACCTGATGAGACAAGTATGAAGGTATGATATTTATCAGCTTCTCTGTATTTCGTAGAAAAAAACTTGTAAGCAGACCTGAATATCATTAGAAGACCAGGTTTAGGCTGCATTGCTCACCCTGCTCTCACATTACTAACACATCTTGTCTATTCTCTAGTTAGGCAGTCTGTTTATGAATAATACTTCAATTGATTCCTTTTCCTGGGTAGATAACATGTAATATACTTATTTAACAATAACAATGAACTCTTTCTCCTTTTATCTTTACCTAAACGTTTTCTTTCCTGATTCTATCTTCTGGTTTTTGAATTGTATATATAGATAAATATTTTGCTTTCAACAAGCCCTTTACTCCTTATTTAGTCTATTACTTTTGAACAAATATACTGCTTCATAATTCTGTACTAGTCATGCTTCTAACCCCACTAAATATCGATGATACTTTTACTAGGGTACTGGAAGTAAGAAATCTGCTCAATAAAATGATACTGGAAATGTACAGGACACAGATGATATATGAGGATTTCTCAAATATTATCAGGGAACTATACGCTCTATGTGATTTATTGGTATATAGTTTTTATGAGTTAATTATATCTATTGCTTTAGTCATGGGGATTTTGGATATTTCGACTAAAACACTGTCTAAATTTACTATGGAGTTTATCAGCTGCTCTGTTCAGGAATATAGATTTATTTTTCCTGCTAAACATGAAGTCCATAGACAGGAAGTCCAGATTTGGCTGGTACAGCTGCTCAAGGATGATGCAAAAGACCAATGTTTCTTTCAGCCTCTTGTTCTGCCCCTGTATAGCCTCTGTCTTTATGGTCACAAGAGGGCTGCCCCTTCTCCAGGTATCATGTTCATATTCCAGGTAGAAAGAAGGGGAAGGCACAATACAAATACATGCAAGTCAGCTGAATAACAAGTTTTAATAACAAGTTTTCCCAGAAGCCCCAAAGAATAGCTTCTCTTTCCATTTCATTGGCCTGAACAGTATCACGTGAACACTCATTGCTTCATCTGAGTCTGTGAAGCTGATTATATTCAACCAGGCCTTTTGTCAAATTGAACAAAGTTTGGGTTCTTTTGGTAGAGAAGAAGAGAAGGATGAATTTTGAGATAGGCATCTTGACAGTGTCTGCCAACAACAATTTAACATAGCTGTTAGTACCTCATGGGGCCTAAGAAATCTGTGAAAAGAGATTTTGTTTAAATTAAGAAACACACCCTTGTGTTGAGGGCTGACTTTCAATAGATTGCAATAAGGGAGCTTCTCTGCTATGTAGGGAACCCCAAGAAAAGAGATTTTATGACTTGAGATACTTTTGTGACAAAAAATTTTGTTTTTGGGTAAAATTTCTTCTGGTTAAATTTAGAAAGACATAAATCTGGGCATTAATGTGATTAAAGGTCAGTTAGTTATAGGACTTTATTCTAAGTTTTAATATTTTAAATTATAACTAAAATGTTATTAAAGACTCCATATATTTTGAGTACTAGGTAAAGCACGATACAAAGTCAGCTAAGCAGAGGTAATTCTTTCCCTCCAGGAAAGTGCTACCGAAGCTTGGCAGCACTGGTGAGGTACCCCAACTGAACATACATAGGCAGTGGAACAAACACTGGAAAGTTTAAATAAATGAAGCATATGCCTATTTTGCAAGTACAGAAGCAAGTGTTTTGAAGGATAGTGATAAAAATAGTCATAGAAGGTAAAATCTAAACAAGTTAAGGTCAGAATTTTTTTTTTTCACTTGGCTATTACATATTGCTGGAAACTTTAAGAAAGTTCTCACTTTTCTTCCAGCTATAGTGAAGATAAGAGATGTATTCCATACTTTTTCTATATTTCCTGCAGTAATCTATATTGTAAGAAACTACAGAAAAATAGGTACTACCAAGGAAACGCTTCTTGCTCTCCCTCACCTCCATCCCTACGGACCCACATGAGTTCCTGCTGCGTTCTAAGTGCCAGGTACCTTGCCCGTGATTGGTCATTTTATCTCCATGTAAACCCCGGAATTGGTCGGTACTATCCCTATTTTACCTGTGAAGATCAGAGAGCCAGAAGGGTTCAGTAACTTTCCCAAGGAGCCGGGGCAGAATGTCAGACGTGTCTTGTTACCAGAACATTTTTTTTCCACCATCCTTTATATTTGAAATGAATGAATCATTTCTTCAGGAATTCTCAACTTCAGGAGAGGCAGGAGGACAGAACAGGCAGACATTCCTCATTCTGTGAAGGCTGCCTGGCTGGTGGAAGGTGCACCATTCTGGGGAGTAAGAATGGGAGGTCCCTGTGCTGTGTGTGATTCTGCCCAACCAAACCAGGATTATTCTTGTGAGTGATTGTCCTCACTTCATCCAGGGCTCCATGAGAATAAGAAGTAATCATTGGTTTGCATCTGAGATACTGTAAATGGGTAATGATTTTTAACAATCTCACCTTCTCTAAAAGGTCCTGCATGCTTTCTGGTAATTATCCATAATGAAATTAAAATGAAGTAGAGTCCATCCTCTTCTTAAAGTGTGTGATTTATGGAATTAGTGCAATTGGATTTTATCTTGCAAACAAAAGTAATAGTATAATGAACTTTTCTTCAGAGAAATACATCATAAATTTAGGAAGCAAAGAAAGTAAGCCAAATAATCCTATTATTTTTGTTCTCTGTAGTAAAATCGTGAATGTTTAAAGATGTCTAGCTATTTTTTTATCAGCTCTACCTGTATGTGGTTTCTTTTAATTTTATTTCTAATATTCATTTGCAATAGGCGTTTTGCATATCATTAGACAAGGAAGATCAGACTCTAATGCCTTGTCAGTTCAGGCAGGTATATGGTGGACTAGGTGCAAGGTAGGAGTAGGAAATAGATTGTACTTGACAGTTCATTTACCCTCTGAAGAAGTATTCATTTCTCTCCCTCTCTAAATCTCTATGTCTCCCCCTCTCTCCATCTCCCCTTCTCTCTTTCTCTCTTTTCCTTTCCCCCTCCCTTCCTCTCATATTCTGGCTTTCAGGCCCCACTTTGCAACCCTTTCTTTAAACACTAGAACATTGAAATCCATCTATGAAATACAGAGACGCATATACATAAAGTAAAAAAGACTCAGTACTTTCTGGTTAGTGATTCCTGAGTCTTTGTGGACACCAGAACTTGTTGGAAGCAGTGTGCATGAGATATCAAGTTTCTGATGAAGGACTGTTAAATGGGTTATTCAGTGCTAAGATGTAACTTGCCATCACTAAAGGGTCAAAATAGCATTGATTAACAGTGTCAGACCAAATACAAATTGCTTTAAAAGAAACATCTGTTCTGGGACTAATTGATAGTAAGGACTAGTTCTTAAGAACTACATCAGAAACGAGTACTTAAGCAATCGATGCAGTTATGGTATTTGGCATTCCATTCAAGAATTTCCAGCACTGCTGGTCTAGAGCACAGGTTACTTAATATATTTTATTCCCCGTCCCCCGACCTTTTTGCTTGCAATTCTATTCAAGGAGATATTTATTTAATAAAAAGAGAGTTCAGGAATAATGTAGAAATAAATTGAAAAGTCTACTTTATACAATTTCATATGAAACAAATAATTATGCTCCAGTGGAAAAGCTACAAGCTAAAAACAAAATAGCAGTAAGATTTTGAAACTGGTTTACAGTATTTCCATGTATTAGAATTTACATCCTCAGTCAATCAATCCATCAAAGAAACATGACTAAATGCCCTCAGTGTATTAGATACTTTGCTAGGCAGACATCAGGTACCATAGGGGATTCAAAGATGTTCCTATCCTCAGAGAGTTGGCAATCTGGCTAGATAAAAAATTCAAGATAATAACCATTCTTCTAAGCCATTTTAAACAAAACTCAGTGGTTTAAGGTTAAAAATAAAAAACCTCCTTGACAGTTATGGCTTTTTATGGAATAAATTGCCTTTTTTTTTCCCCTCTAAGTGTTTAGTGAATCAGCCATCACTTATAAACTGAGCAGAGTAAGGTTTTCTTCATTTTTTGTGCCTCCTGAGGCTTTGTTTGTGGTTCTTTAAAATTTGTTTAGGACTGAGTTCCAGAGTCTAAGGGATATTGAAGTGTGGAAACGAGTCTAAGGATAACAAGTAATATGATAGAGATGGTTAAAGGGAAAGTGGGAGAGCCGATCACAAAGGGAGTTTACCCAGATTGAAAAGAAGAAAAGGGAGAAAAAACATTTTAATAATTTCTTCACATTCAAAAGAAATTATCATGCTGAGGGTAGTAGGCATTTATTTTATTGCATTACTGAGACTAAGGTAAGAATATAAATTCTGTTTTAGTAAGACTAATCAGAGTACTTATATGCCGAATCCTCATGTCAGTGAAGGTCTTTAAGAGTTAACATGTTTGATGAAAAACATTTATAGCCACCGTTCTAAGTCCTGTTTTCAGTTTGCAAACAGCCTCATTTTGACTGATTATTAAAGCAATGTGTGCTTACAAAACTAATTCAGAAACACAGAAGAATATGAAGGACTCAAATTCACCCAAATTCCAACCTCCCAGTGATCTTATTAACACTTATCTATGTGCTTACCAGCATTTGTGTGTGCATACACATGACATCATCATGCCAGTCTAGAAATGAATGTAGTTTTATATTTTGTAGTTTCTTTTTAAACATAAGAATTATTTGCATCCAGTCGTTGGCATACAGCTTGGTTTAGGACCATGGAAGAGCACGAGCCTGTTTGTAAATGACCTGTTGTTGCTCAGTTCATGCTTTGTTTTAAAGGTAAGAGGCCAGACTCTGCTATCTGGGGGACTCTGGGTTCCAGGACTGACTCCAGCACTCAGTACTGTATGACTCTGGGGAAGGCAGGGCAGTGGAGCCTCATTTTCCGCTTCTGTCAACTGAGGGGATTTGACTCGTCTCTAGCTCTAAAAATTTATTATCCTAATGCTTTGCTTTTAGCAAAAGTATAGCAGCTTTATAGCACCTTATATTTACAGAAAAACCAGCCTTCTTTAATTACATGTCAGAAAGCTTTTTTTTTTTTTAAAGGGCTTCAAATGCTTGGCTTTTTATTTATTTATTTATTTACTTACTTATGGCTGTGTTGGGTCTTCATTTCTGCGCGAGGGCTTTCTCTAGTTGTGGCAAGTGGGGGCCACTCTTCATCGCGGTGCGCGGGCCTCTCACTATCGCGGCCTCTCCTGTTGCGGAGCACAGGCTCCAGACACGCAGGCTCAGTAGTTGTGGCTCACGGGCTTAGTTGCTCCGCGGCATGTGGGATCTTCCCAGACCAGGGCTCGAACCCGTGTCCTCTGCATTAGCAGGCAGATTCTCAACCACTGTGCCACCAGGGAAGCCCTCAGAAAGCTTTTAACTTTGGTAACGAGTTAGTTTTCGCCTTAATAGCACAGACAAAAAGAAACAAGATTATTTTAAAATTTGGAAATTTATGACTCATTTACTGAAGTTAAAATATTCTGATAACTCAGAGAAAAAGTGAAATTTGTTGTTAGAATATTATACAATGTGCATATTCATCACACACAAATATAGTTTTCATCCCATTATGTTCTACATGCCCCCCATGGCATGCCAGCTTATCTGTTTAGAGTACTTTTCTGTGTGCTCAATTGTATATGTAAGGTTTCTAATGAAGAAAAATAAAAGAAGGAATATTTAGAAATATAATTATGTAGAGGTCACAACTGTGGAAATTGCTTCTCTCACAATCACTATAACTTGGCTTTATTGCCTAAATTATATAGTAATAAAAATTATTTGTATACTCCTAGAGTAACTAGTCTTGGTTCTTTTTTTTTTTTTTTTTTTTTTTTTTTTTTTTTTTTTTTTTTTGTGATACGCGGGCCTCTCACTGTCGTGGCCCCTCCCGTTGAGGAGCACAGGCTCCGGACGCGCAGGCTCAGCGGCCATGGCCCACGGGCCCAGCCGCTCCGCGGCATGTGGGATCCTCCCGGACCGGGGCACGAACCCGTGACCCCTGCATCGGCAGGCGGATTCTCAACCACTGCGCCACCAGGGAAGCCCTAGTCTTGGTTCTTAGTAAGAATTTGCAATCTATTTATCTAAATAGAAAACAATTGTTACTATAGTCACTTTCGAAACAGTGTTCTCTAGTACATTTGAAGCCATGAGTTAAAGTACTTCAGATACTGTGAAATAAAAAAAAAAACTTTAATCTATTTCATTAGTAAAAATGTTTGCTACAATTTATTTATCATAATAGCTATTATTCATTCAAATCAATCTCCATGAGTTATGGGAAGGAATGTAGAGCTGGGGTCAGGATGCCTGGACCATAACACTGTTACAGTGTTGTGAGAACTTGGGCAAATCATGTGAACTCCTCTGACTCTCTGTTTTCTCTTATATGGTGAGAATTGCTAAACATTGTGCATGAAAATGTAATAGAAATGTAAGCTACAATTAATTTCTTTAGTATTTTTTCCTTCTAATAGAATGAAAACACTTATAAAAGTAAAATTCTGAATGAAATAGTGAACTAAGAATTCAGCCAGTCAGTGTTTACCTCTTCAGAGGTCAACAGCATATAAATACACAGATCAGTTTTGTTGATTGCTCCCGTTTATTACTGTGCATGCTCTCATTCATTTTTCAGGAAATAAATAACATCTTTAGAGAGCTCTAACTTCATTTTCCATTCATAATAGAAGATTAGAGAGAGACAGCTTTGTTGACAGATTACATGGGTGTCTTATATTCCACCAGTTGGAATCTAGTGAATGATTTAAACACACAAAGTACAAGAATATGTATTAGTAATAAACTGACTTCCTTTCTGATGGCACTGAGCATGTGAATACCCACAAACACAGCTGGATCCTTTAAAGGATGAAAGTAAATTTCTGCTTGTTAAACTCTGATGTATTCTTGTTAAAACATAAATGGAACCCAGTTTTGAAAAGGTGTTCCAAAAGATGCCACAATTATCTGAGCTGCAGATACATCTCCAGATGATCTGCAGACTTGGCGTGATTCTCCATTAATGCATTTGCTCTTAGTTATATATAAGGATTATATTCCTTACTGAAGTTTTCTAGTTATATTTTTATTGTTCTTTTTAATCCTTTTCCATGTAAATACATATTATTGAAGAAAAATAACTCCAGAGATAAAAATCAGTACTATCATAAGTTAGTAACAGAGGAGGCCAAAAATGTAAGGGATAGAATTATTTGGTATTATACTTTTTCCACTAATTAATAGTAACCAAATAAATATTACGGCTTCCACAAAACTTTTACCATTTTTTTAAGTCAGGAAACATTTAAAAAATAAAATATCTTCAAAAAATAGCATGCATGCATTATTGTTTGGAACATGCAGGTACCCATTGAGATTAGTATGATGTGATTTGTCCTGCAGCTGCTTCAAATTAAGAACAGGTGTGGGAGACAGATTATGCAAATACTCATATTAATGTAATTATCAAATTGGTGTGTTTACCATTGTGCTTTTAAAGAGTAGACTGTACTCTTTTAAATGTAAATTAGCTTCATTCTTGAGAGCAGCTATTGGGTAATGGAAACTTGGTCCTGGCTTAGAAATGAATAATTTCTCATAGACAATAACACAATTCGAAAATCTGACATTTTCTTTCCCAATAAACTCTTTCACACATAAAAAAATGACAATTCTATACTATTTCTAGTACATATATAGTCATGGAGGTTTGTGTAAGTTTGAGTTCATTTTGGCACGAGGCTACTATTTTCTTTTTAATTGTGGTACATAGTGATTCCTCTGATAGCTTTTGATCTCCTATCTTTTCTAATTCAGAACTCATCTCAGCTTTCCATCTTTATGGATCTAAACGCTCAAGAAATATATTCTTTGGAGAAAGTGCATTATATTTAATTTAATAATAATCTTACCTCATAGAATCTAGTTACCTTCCATTGTATTTTAATATTTGAAATGTTTAAACACTAATTTTGGTATTTTTAACCATGTTTTATGAATACAGAGCAGGCTTTTACTGCTAGTTCATTCATGTATCTGTGTGAGGATTTTATACGTGCCCAATGCCATGATACACACACAGCTCTGCCCAAAAAAGGGCTTTATCTTAGTCCCTAGCTGGTCTCCTGTGCCTCTTAGTGACAAGTTTGTTGGCCATTATATCTGAATATAATGTGGGTGACTAGGCCAGTGAAAAGGAAGGCTGAGGTGTCAACCAGAGATGTTAGAGAAATCACATTTCTTAGGTTCCCAGCCTTTTTCAATGCCTCTTTTTCTCTAACAAAAGAAAGGTCCTAAAGCATTTATGATTTTATTTTCACTTGACATATGTTCAGGCTTACTTTTTATACCTGGTAATGTATTTCTGCTTTCTCATTTCACAGAATAAGAAACTGAGCCTTAGAAAGGTTAAATTACATTATCTAAGGTCATGTGGCTGGTGGTTTGAGCTGGGATGTGAATTCAGATCAGTCTGATTCCAATTCCTGCACCTCTTACCTTGCCATTGATCACTGATAACATGCATCCCTTAATGGCTGTTTAAAATGTCTCAGATTTTTTGTTTTTAGAAAACATGATCAAAATAAGGGGGACGACAAATATGAAAACTACCTTTTCTTGAATGTCTTTGTTGTTTTGAATCCACATCACTTTGTGGTTAAGATAAAGCAGTGGTGATGAAGGGAAGGGATTGGAGGGAAACGGGGGGCCTCCCCCATGAAACCAGTCTCCATCACCACTACCACTAGAAGATTCTACTGGAGTGACTCTGACTTCCTTTATTCCTTTCTCTCCTATACCTCATCATCCCCAGCTGTTGGGAAGCACTATTAAGAAGGCAGTGGGTCTTGGTGATGAAGTTAGATATTCACCCACGAATATGGAGAATTATCTTTTGAGACAGAAAAAAAAAAAAAAAAAGTAAGTGGCAGTCCTGAACCACTACTGGAGGTTTCCTTGGTGTCATGAGAGTTTTAATATCAAATGGTAAGAGATTTTCTGTTGGAAAGAGTGCTGTTTTTTTAATAATTGGTCCTCTTCCTTCAGGTTGCCTCTCTACCTCACATCATGATCAGGAGGGGGGAAAGGGTTAATGGGGAGAGAATGATAATCAGAGGTGCCAGCAAGATGAGCTTCTGTAAGTGCAGCTTGCAGTCTCTATTCCTCATTAAAGAGTCTATCATTTATCATTATTGGCAAGAAAAGGAGCTGCCACTGAGACCAACAGTGGATAAAAAGTAGCTGATCCAAGGGCTGCTGCTGCTTCCCCTGCAGGGATCAGAAAAGGAACTGCCACATCCTTCAGGCCCCTCATAAATTCCTAGGGGTGACCATGATCTGAATTGTTCCCCCCTAAGGAGTAAAGCATACAGTAAAAGAGGTGCTGGTACTTCCTGAATTTGAACAAATGAACGTATGATACAGTGTTTTGTTTGATACATAACAGACATAGCAATGGCTCCTCATGCTTCGTTCATTGATTCAAGTCCTAGTCCAAAAATGCGTTCTCATGGGAAGGATCACCAAAAGGTAGTATAGGTCTTGCCCAATCCACAAACTCCAAGGACATCTAGGGTTAGTGCCTCTATGAAGGTACAGTGCCCTACATAAGCAAAGCAGTGAATGCTGCCTTGTTGTACCCTCACTGCTTTTGATATTTCTGACAAAGTTGGTGTCAGAGGCATTTCAGAAGTACTTTGAATAGGAGTTTCTTACTTCTGCTTTGATACTTAAAAGTATATTGCTGCAAGACCATCAGCTAAAGTGAGATTTCTACTAACAAAAAAAAATTAATAACTTTATAGCTATTTTGTATTGCCTTTTGAAGAAAAACCCTAAACCAAGTTGAAAGCTATACAGTATATCTAATCTATTACGTTCTGTTTTATTCCCCATATTATTATTTTAACTTGTTTTATAGTCATTTTACTTTTTCAGCAATTGAAATTAATACATGAAATGCAGTTTTTACACTGAGCAAGAAAAAGCTTTCGCTTTAAGAAATGCCAAGTCCCTACCCTGAATCCTTGGGCTCTAACCCTATGTCCATACATTCCTGGACAATGGCTCAAGGTAAAAAAACAAAGATTTATTCTGTGCTCAGTGTCCGATTTGAAATATTCAGAATATAAACTTACTCAGAGATTGGAAGCTGGTTTAATACATGTGCCAGCCATCCTGAAAGGCATTTCAGTAGGCTCTGTACCCTGGCATTTGTTTTAGAAATAATTGCATGCAAATGTAGTTAAACATCTGTACTATGTCTCTTAATCCTAACCAGGCATTTTCCATTAGATGTACTCTGAAAATCACATTAAGAAAAATATATCATCTGTGAAATTGTATTCTGAATGCCCCAAATAGCAAAGAAAGGGGCAGTATCCAGTTAAATCTAATGTGAAGCATTCCTTTTTTCTCCTGAATCCCAAATTTTCAAATGTTTATTTCATTTCTCTTAGTGCTGCACTATAAAATTGAAATGAGATTTTCTGTTTTCCAAATTTTTCCGTTTGGCTTACCACAAAACTTTCTTGAAGATGAAACTGTACTTCTATGTACAATTTCCTTAATTTTTGCTCGGTAATACAAAATGTAAGTTAGTTTATGTTGGTACCTTTATGGGAATACAATTGAGATAAGTTACATATTAGTACATTGTATTCTTGCAAGCAGGATTTTCCAAGTGGAATTTTGTTACTGAACTGACTTTAAACAGACTATAATTTACTCGTGTACTTAAAAAATTAGGGAAAGAATATTAAGGAATAAAACATATGCAAAGTCCTAGGAAAGCAACTGACTGGAAGGAAGAGGAAGGGGAGTTCCTGGGAAAAAAATTATTTCTTGCCATCATTGAGATTTAAAAGAATATCTTGTGCTCTTCTGCGTTGGTCACAGTTGCTACTTCAAGACTGTAGTAATATGACTCTAAATACCTAAGAAATGTGTTCATGTCTTTGACCCTTCATTTAATCCTCCAAGAGAAAGTCAGGTGGTGTACACATGTAATTATGAGAAATCGGAAGCACCTAAAGGCCACTTTGCTTTCCATGATGCACTTGAAGATCTGGCTTCTGAGTCTCTTTCTCCATCCCTGCCACCCTGTCTTGCCTAGCACTCTTTCCTCTGACCTTGCATAGCTTCAAGCCTTCCTAACGGCTGCTTCTTTGGTGTTGAATGCTTTCCACCTACACCCACCTCACACCCATTTGGATACTAATGTCCATTTATTATCACCTAGTCTAAAATACTTTGCTATCCACTGTCTGCCATGTAAGTACTAAGTACCCTTCCTCTATACGCCCATAGAACCCTGCGCATCTATCTGTCATAGCACTTATTATGATACCCTTCACTAGTAGTTTGCCTTCCCACTTTGTCTCTAACCTCTTTGGGTTAGGGACTCCTACTTAACCCTGCATCCCCATTCTTAACCTAGCAAGTAGTTTTGCATAGTATCCCGCAGAAGTGAGAGAGAACCCCACCTAAACTTTAGTTTAGATGTCGTAGCTGATGACACTCAACACACCAAGAGAATCTGAGAGAAATGTGATTACTCACATGGGAGATGCCAGGGGAGAACCAATGGGGCACAAGCAGGTCCAGGCTGGCTTGGGATAGTGGAGGGTGTAGGATGGGTCTGTATAATGGCTATGGGGCGACCTGGGGAAAGGATCCCTTGAACAAGTGTTTTAAATTTCCCTCCAGTGGCAAAGGTGGAGGTGCATGCACAAGTTTTCTGTCCAGATGTGGAGCCATTGGGGAAAGAGAGGTTGAGGCCTAAAAAGTCAACAGTCAAATGAGAAATGGAGTCAGACCCTTTACTGTAAGTGACAACTAGATGGTCATTAAATCTTTGGTGAATAAAATACTG
Organism: Kogia breviceps; assembly: GCF_026419965.1. Lineage (NCBI taxonomy): Eukaryota > Metazoa > Chordata > Mammalia > Artiodactyla > Physeteridae > Kogia > Kogia breviceps. The sequence continues at coordinate 35,289,857 of NC_081318.1, read as the reverse complement.
AACGAGCTACAGTCAGTAGCCCCCCCATCATCAACAGGTAGCTTCAAGCACCTACATGTCCTGTACACCATCCACTTCTTAATGCTTTCTCATTCAGTAAGGAAAGTTGTTTTACCCGGGCCTGTTTCTTACCTTCTACTACCTCACCTAACCTCCTTAAGGCAACAAGAGACATCTGTATTTTCTTTTGACTACACCAAAAAAAGGAGGAGGAACCTAAGGACTATTACTCTTCGGTACGCAGGCTTCTCACTGTTGTGGCCTCTCCCTTTGCGGAGCGCAGGCTCCGGATGCACAGGCTCAGCGGCTATGGCTCACGGGCCCAGCCGCTCTGCGGCATGTGGGATCTTCCCAGACCGGGGCACGAACCCATGTCCCCTACATCGGCAGGCGGATTCTCAACCACTGCACCACCAGGGAAGCCCAGGACTATTTCTCTTATGTGAGCATAAGCTACTTCTGCCTAGCGCCAGTATACCCAGGGGAAAATCCTATGCATAGAATCCATCTTCTCTATCTGTTAAGTAATGACTGTATAACTTAAAATGCTGTCTTCCATTCTCCAGATGATCATGAGAAATCCAGCTCCCTGTTTTGTTTTGTTTTTTTAAGAAGAGCTTGGGCTTCCCTGGTGGCGCAGTGGTTGAGAATCCGCCTGCCGATGCAGGGGACGCGGGTTCGTGCCCCGGTCCGGGAAGATCTCACATGCCACGGAGCGGCTGGGCCCGTGAGCCGTGGCTGCTGAGCCTGCGCGTCCGGAGCCTGTGCTCCGCAACGGGAGAGGTCGCAACAGTGAGAGGCCCACGTACCGCAAAAAAAAAAAAAAAGAAGAGCTTAACATATTCTCTTGAACAAAGCAAACAAGCATAGAACAAAAATAGAATATTCTACCAGTACTCTGCATGAGTATCTCATGCCAGAAGTGTCTGTTGACTGCTGTCTTCATCTCCTCTTAAAATGTAATAAGTACATCACTTGTAGGAGCACGACAGGCATCTTTTGTTTTCCAATGACTTTAGACACATGAAAGATACTTGATTAACGTCCCTGGACATTCCAGTTGTCTAAGTAGTCAGTGGACAGGCGTAGGTCTTCTTCTTCTCACAGATGGCGCCGGGTCATCTCCCCCATCCTTGAGCTCAGCCTCACCTCTGCAGACAGCTGGGCTCTGTGGATGAGAGGTGTCCATATCTTTTCTATTCCTTGCTCCTCTGCTGAGGTTTCTAACAAGGGTGCCAATTAGTGCCAGTTATGATGGCAGCTTTCTGAAGTGAATAAGAAGGGGATTGACGAAAACCAGGGTGAAAAATCTGAGTTCGACACTGTTATATTGTGCAATCGTTGTTAATTCTTCAGTTCTTTTAAGCTGTGGAATGGGGATCAAATTTATTTTAGAAATGTCAGTGGATTTAATTGATTAATATTAAGTACTTTAAAATCTCAAATCCTCCAAATATGTGGTATGTGGATTGAGACAATAGCCATCACTAAACTTTCTTTGCTAGTATTTACCTACCCTTTCTTTTTTAAAGAAAAGAAATAATTTAGAATCTGTTGAACAAGGAAAAATAAATGAGCATGTAATCTTAATTTTTATATATTAAACTGTGTTTTGCAGAATAGAAAGTCTGATTATACGAGCTGACATTTTAGGAGAGGAAAAGATTTATAAAGCTGACATTATGACAGCAATTTGTGATTACTTCACTTAATTTTGCAACTAGTAAAACACGGGGTGGCCAAGATCATGGCTTCCAGCCTTATCTTTTGTCTCTTTTGTCTTTGGATTATAACCTAAAATTTGCTCCAAAACTTAATGTAAAGGCTATCAAAGTTTAATCCTAATTTTGGCAGTGAGATCATTGATTGAAACATTTTGAAGTATTCTTGTTAGTTTATTTCTCCGGCTTCAAGTTACAGAAATACACATAAAACTTAAACAAAAAAGTGGGATCTATTCAAAGATACAGAATTGGTCACAAAATACAAGGAAAAATGAAACAAAAATCTGGTCACAGAAAGATAAGAAGCAAAAGCAAGATCGTTGGACAGGCTCTGTGGGGTCCCAGCATTAGGTTGGATGAATTCCTGTTTATTATTCTCAAGAATCAGTTATTGAGAGGGGGAATCTGATTGGCCTATTTGAAGCAGCCATCTACCCTTGAGCCAGTCTTACCAATTTGCATATGATGTTGGGAGCCGGGGTGCAGAATGAGGATGGTCCCCCAAGAAAAACTTTGGTGTTGTTAGCAAACAGAGGAATAGATTCCAGGTAGGGAAGATCAACATATTTCCTCAGTAAGGAAACACAAGGCAATAGGGAACTGTAGGGAAATAGCACCTAGTAACACATTTGTACATGCAGATTCACTAATACATATGTTCCTAAGGATTACATAAAAATCAAATTTATTTTAGATGAGTTCTCTTTCTGTTTACATAAATAACAACCTTAACTACATTTTTAGCTTGAATAATTAAAGAAATAGGAACCCCTAATTTAATTTCATAAATTTGGATTTTCATGTTGAGTTTGTTACCAGTGAATGGTATAATTTGGCATGTTTAGCAAGGAAAAGAAAATATACTATTTTAAAAAATTTTATACTGATCCATGAAGAAAACAAGCAGAAAATTATAAACTTTTCATAATCAGTACCTTCAACAATATTCTGTATGTCCTTGGACCAATTTTTTTGAATCAATCTGTGTTAGTAGAACTAAGGAATCGCCGCTCTGATCATAAGCACTGCTGTTCCTTGTCATTCTCTCCACATCACCACGCCCGCCGCCCACCTACATGGCTTCCTGATCCAACCGTATCTCATGTTTAATGATGACATTAAAGAAACTCTCGCTATTTTGTATTGTTCACTCTGACTTTGCTCTCCATTCTCCAAACTGTGGTTTTCCTTACTCCTACTCCCAAGCAAGCTACTGAATATTCCTACAGAAAATCACAGTATCAGGCAGTATTGAGTCCACAACTTCACCTTAGCCTTCATCGCTGCTTAGCAGTTTCGAAACTCCTCACTCCCCCCTCCCTACACCAGCTTCCTGCCTTAACTGTCCCCTTTAAGCTCCTGCATCTCACACCAAGCCCCTATTCCCAGTGACTTCGTCTCCTACTTCAGAGGTAAAATGTAGAGGCCACCAGGTAAGATCGTCCTCTGCCTCTGTCATCTCCACTCCTAAAACAAACCCATACTGGCACCTCTCTTTATGCCCTTTTGTATCACAGTGAGATCTTTTCTCCAAGGCCAACTTGATATCTGCCCTGCCCAGCCTTTCCTACAACCTTGTCATGTCAGCCTCACAACTGCTTTCCTGTATCTTCAGTCTCCCATTTTCTGTGAGTCTTCCTGTCTTTAAAAACCAAACACCCGGGCTTCCCTGGTGGCGCAGTGGTTGAGAATCCGCCTGCCGATGCAGGAGACACGGGTTCGTGTCCTGGTCCGGGAAGATCCCACATGCCGCGGAGCGACTGAGCCCGTGAGCCATGGCCGCTGGGCCTGCGCGTCCGGAGCCTGTGCTCCGCAACGGGAGAGGCCACAACAGTGAGAGGCCCGCATACCGCAAAAACCAAACACCCACAAAACAATATCTTACTTGAACCTTTGTTTTATATCAGGCAATCTTCCTAACCCACTCATTTCCTTCATCATTAAACTTTTGGAAAGAATAGGTTACCCTTCAATCTCTATTCCTTCTTTAACTTGTTATATTATGTCTGTATCACCACTCCCATTCTGAAACTATTCTTTTGAGTATCACTGACAACCTCTGAGGGTTGTATTCAAGTCAAAGTCCCATCCTACTAGACCCTGTCAGAACACTTGAGACATTTGCCACCAGTCCTCTGAATTTGGTGGCTTTCCTCATCTCTGTCCATAACTTTTTATGTCCAATTGTTATATTAGTGGTGCTAAACTCTGGCTGCACATTTTCATTACCTGAGGTGCCTGAGTGCCATCCTAGCCTAATAAAATCAGAAACTGAAGGCGGTGGAGCCCAGCCTCAGTATTGACTCAAAGCTCCCCAGGTGATGCTAGCACATGGCACAGGTTGAGAACCATTCCTTTAGATGATCTCAGTGACAGAACTTATCCACTTCCTGTGGGGTCACCACCACACAAGGTCTCAGATCTCTATATATCTTCCCTTGTCTGCTGAACCTGAGGCTTACGCTATACCCAAATGTTTGCTGGGAATAACTACCTGGATGTCCTGCAGTGAGCTCTAGTGTAGTATTTCTGGTATTTTCAGTTAAAGCACATTCTCCTCTATTCCTTAAAAACCATTTTTTCTTGCATCCTCTTATCTTGCTGGTGACATCACAGCCCACTCCCAGTGTCCCTTAGCCTTCACTCTCTCACTCTATCACTCAGGTAGTCTTCACATCCTCGTAAGTTAGCCTCCCCTCAAGTTGAGTATCCTGTTCTTACTTTTACTGCTCTTCATTCAGCCCAGACCATAAATAACTCTCTGGTGAACCTTTGGGCATCTTAGGCTACCCGTTTTTCCCAATTCCAGTCTAAGCCCATGCCCTCATGCTTTTCTCTTGTCTCCTTAAAAGAAAATTTGCTCCTCCCCTTTACCTCAGGACATGACAGAAATTCCCTTTGTCTGATGGGCAGAACTTGTCATAGTCCCAGCTTTCTAGTCTCTCTCACCGCCCCGTCCTCATCCATACCACACTCCAGCCATACCCACGTGATCACATTTCTCAAGTACAATTCTAAATCTTTTGGATTCTCCCTTTCTTCCTTTCCACGTCTTTCTTTTTCGAGTAATAAATTCTTCATTCTTAATACATTCTTCCAATACGATGGAACTGTACTTTTTACCTCTTCAGCAATACGTTTCTCTCTAATGTTGAGTCTCAACCTAGGATCCATGGGTAGAATTCAGGAGGTCTATGAATATGAATGGAGGAAAAAGTATTCTCACTTTCACTTCTAATTAAAACTTAATATTTTCTTCTATTATGAATGTAGGTAACAAACCACAATAGTACTGGCAGTATCTGTGACATTGTCCTCAAAAAAAATTACAGATGTTTTCATCTGTTGGCAAAAATATCTAGAAATAGTAGTTATGCTTATTACTACTTAAAAATTACAGTGGTTATTAAACCTGGCGTTGTATCTTATTATTTAATGTATTTACAAAGAAGCACATTTATTAATATTTCACAAATGTGGCTTTTTAAATATTTTGAAAACTGAATTTCAACGTACCTGATTTCCTTTCTATCTTCTTACATTTTATATTATGCAATTAAATTTTCTTCCGAGGAGGCCATTCTTGACTTTAGTGGAGTGTCAAAGGGTTCAAGATGCAAATGGCACTTACTTAGTTGTATCCTAGTTTACAAGGCTTTTCCTCCCGCTCTCCTCTGAAACCAAGGACAATTTTCATTCATTTTTATATCCACATGGCTAACATAATTTATAGCACACAGTAGGTACTGAAAAAGGTTCACTGACTGAATAATGGAATAAAAGAATGAGAAATAACCTGTCCCACAAATATCCTGAACACAGAAGACAATATTTCGCAAAGTGTAATCATGGAAGTTCTAAATCACAATCACCAAGATGCTTGTTAAAATGCATATTCATGGGCCCTGTCTCAGATCTTTTGAATCTGAGTCCCTAGAAGTGTAGAATTTTCAATTATAACAGTTCATCCAGACATTCCTTTACATGCTAACGTTTGAGAACCTCTTCCAGTGGGCTATTGTGATGCACAGCAGCCTTAAAAAATAAATAAAAGCATGAGCTTTCGTAAATAATTTCAGCTCCCTGGGCTCTATTTTCTTTCTCTGCGAAGTGATTCTTTAATGGCTGCACCCTGTTCTCCTGAATATCATATGGGTTTTGTAGTCAGTGCCACAGAAGGAAGTAAAGGCAGGACTTACTCCTTGTTCAGAATGAAGAATGAAGAGTCTTCAGGCATCTGCCCATATTGGTTTGGTCCTGTGGGGTACATGGTCCCTGCACCTCGTTCACTGACTCCAAACAATATGCCACCTACTCAGATCCACTCATCTTATGAAATAATGTTTGCCAGGCAGCAGTTCTCTTTTCTTCACCTCCTCTGTCAGGGCTAGGCAGCTTTTAGTCTGTTTTTCAGAGGTGGGCTGGGGATAGACAAAGTAATTTGAATTTGCAAAGCCAACACATATCACCCTGGCACAACTCTGGCCACACTGTCCCTGGGACAGTCTCCATCAGATGTGATGAACGGCCTAAAGATAGCCAACCAAGCCAACAAACAGAACAGTTAGAGTGGAGGAAAGGCCAGTTAACCGTTTAATTTTATTCCTGTTTCATACTAGGTCAAGGGTATGCACATTTCTTGATTGGCCAAACACTATTTTAAAATCTTTGCACCTTTAAAATGTAGATCACTATTCCATTCAGATATCATTTTACCCCAAATTTTGTAAGACACTAAAGTTTTAAACATGTTAAAGAAAAATTTGATCCCATTTTCAGCCAGCTTCAAGAAAAAGTATAATTTAAAAATATTTTCCTTCGTTAGGAAAGATCAATATATAATACTTTCCTATTTTTCTGTGAAAATATACCTTCATCAACTTTGCAAAAATTATATTTCTTAGAAGTCACTTCACCTTGTCACTGAATGCAGACACCCTCATATTAACTTTTTGCTTTGCCACACCAGGTTTCTAAGGAGAAAAAATATTTTCTATTCATATGGAAGAGGCTTTGATTTGTATCATGAAGTCCAGTAGGAGATGGAAAGCTATTTGAATGCAGATAGAATGTCTTGGGAATTTTTGCATCCTTTACAGTGTGTTTTATACACAGACCTTTAATAATTTTTTATTTGAAAGAAATTGAATGTTCTGAAGCAATAATGATAGCTAATAAATATTAACTACATAGCTAAGAAACATTAAGTATATGGGTATCAGCACTATTCTAAGTACTTTATAAATCAATGTATTTAACAACCCCAGGACATTGTTACTTACTACCCCCTTTCTAGAGAGAGAGGCCAGAAGAGCGAAGTAACTTGCTCAAGGTCACACTACTAGTAAGTGTTGAGTCAGGATCTGAACCCTGGCAGACTGTCTCCAGAGCTAGTATTCTTATTTCCAGCACTGAACACTGAAGTCTTTATTGTTTTAACAGAAAATTGCAATGATCCATATTTAACGGAAGAATAGTTTCCCTCTGAAGTTAATGTTGAAAGCCCATTCCAGTATACTGTCCTGGCCTTTTCACTGTTAAAAGGTTCTTTGGTGCTTATTTGAAACAGATGCAAACACTTAAAACATCGATTCACATTGTGTTTCCCTGTGATTTGCTGGATTATGTCAGGTTTCCTCCAGGAGACCCATTTCTAAATGACTGTCTGATTTCATTCGCCTTGCTACTCCTTCACAGACCTGCAGCTTCATGGATCTGTTCAAGCATGGTTGGTTGGAGGTTGATTAGTGCGTCTCTTGCCAACATTCTGTCTCCTTCTGTTGTAGAAAACTCTAGGACAGCCAGGAGAAGAAGCTGGGTGGGTTTTTCAAAGCAGTTTCTTCAACCAGGCTTTTTGGCAAGACATGATGACGGGCTAATGGCAGTGCAAAGTTTATTCTCACATACTTTTAACTCCTGGAGTTATTAGTTGGGAGTTACTTAAAAGCCTGTGCCTTTCAAATGGTTTGCTTTTTTCCAGGGTATTGTTCTTCAGTAAACATAAGATTAAGTTGACTTTCTCTTTTCATAAATTTTGCTTTTTAACTCTATTTTTATTCCTTGCTCAACTCTTTTGATTATTTAAACTGTATATATCTTATAATTTTGCATGCAAAATGACAGGGCAGAAATGTCACTGTGTGTCCTTCATGTGGGACAGTCCTATCTCTTTTGTCCTTAAGGATAGATTAATGACAGTATCATTTTAATGTGCTGTATTTTTATCTATGGTAACAGGAATGATTTGGCATTGTCAGGCAATGATTGCTTTGGTTAAACAAAGTTTCTGATGAACAAAAATATGTCATGGCTTCAGAAGGTCCTTCAGAATCTTGTTTTATGTCAAAGTTATCTCAATGGTTATCAGTTAAAATCATATTGGGGAAATGTTTGAGACACAATTAAAGAAGATATGTTTGGATTATACTTAGATTTACTGAAATTATGTTTCTGAGTCATTTGAGCTGAGAATGGAGAATATTCTCCCTCACAGTGAAGCTTCAGGCTACTCCCATCACAGAGCTCTAATCTGTAGAAGAAATGTAGCAAAAATCTCCGTCTTATAATGAAATCCTTCCGATAATTTTGGCACCTGTATCCTTTAAATGATGCCTACAGCATTTTATTTCATAGCATCTTTTGTGTATTTTTATCAGTGTACTTGTACCTGGTCTGGAAATGTCCTGTTTCTTAATCATCTCTGCATCCTGCCTTCAGACTCTGTGATTGGGATGGCAGATCTTCAGCACCTGACATGTTTTGTCTATGTTATGCACAAAGTACAATATTTAATTTGGGTGCTCTTGAAAGAGCTTAAGGTGATGTTGCTTATTTATGAAGTTTCATTTTCAGTACCAAATATAGTGTCGTGGCACCTTTGGAGTTCTCATGATGCTCAATGATTTTTGGTTTTAGGTAGATGAGTGTCGATCTGAGGATTTTTTTGTTAGTCCGGTTCATTGCTGTGGTATGGAGTAGCATTTCATTTCTTTTTTTTTAGGATGCTTATGACCTCCTTAAATAGCAGTCCAAAAATCGTGTGGCTTGTTTTGATTTTAACCAAAGTTACAGCTGCCTAGCTGTAAAGCAGTCAGTTTCTCTTATTATGACTAGTTCTTCAACTTGTACTGTTTTAAATTGCCTGCAATTAGCATATTTCAACCTTATTTTTAGGTTTAAATTGCAGTGTGAGAGTGTACTCTCCTCTTAGCTAATTAGTGCTATCAAGGAACAGTAGGTTACCTCATTAGTACCATGTGCATTTAATTAAAGAAGAGAAAATTGGAGTTAACCTCATAGTTAATATTTTCACAGAGTGCTTCAATGCCAACACCTTCAATTGGAGTCACACCCCTGTGTATCTAATTATGCACTGGTGCCAAATAAGGTTAGCAAGGGTACTACAAGGCTGTTGACAAAATAATTTAGATGAAAAAGTGTTTGTTGGATTCTGACAGTAAAATATAACTTGAACGTTTTTTCTTCATCCTCATCTGCCAGCGTCAGGTGACATACTTCTTCATAGGAAATTGAAGGGAAAGAATATTTTGGAAGCCATTTTTTTTTCTGTTTAAATTAATGTTGCTCTTATCTTGAAGAAAATGGCATATAGTCATGTAAAGCATGTACAATCCGATTCTCAAACAGATCCCCTGAACTTCAGAGATGTATTTGAAAAGAATTATTTATAAGATGTAATATTTACATGCATCAAACCACTACAAATACTCCCTGACACCCCTACCACATCCCTCCTTGCTTTTCTTGTTTTCTGATATAATTTCCCTTGTGTATCTGATGAATGGGGATCATCCTTTCATATCATACATGAAGTCTAAGGATGTGTTGCCACATGGTCTACGCAAATGCAGTGTAATCCTTTTGCCTTTCAGACAAAATCTTTTGAAATGTCTAATGCTACTTAGGTAAAAAATGACATTCCATGTCATTTATCAATAAATAATCACTTTGCTTTTACAGATAAAAATGCAAACTATTCATTTGAGTGTATAGAGTAATTTTCAATACAAATGACACAATTCAACAGGTTTTAACAGAGATTACTGAGTTTAGCTCCCTAGTCTTAAATATGTATTTAATGGCAATATTTGTGTTATAGTAATGCAGAGCCAAGGCAGTTTATTTAAAGGGATTCTTGTGCTTGTTCTCACATTTCATGACAAGACAGGATTTATGTTCATTCGTATTGGTTATAATTGACTACAAGTCAACAGTTAGCTTTTTCAAAAAGAGATAAAGTTTTAAGGAGAAATAGCATCCCATACTCTAAAATCACAGTACCATTGAAAGCTATAGGAATATTTATTAATAAACATTGGCCGTAATTTTAGCTTAGAAGTGGGAAGTGAGGCTCCTAAGTCAATATCCTGGTAGACGATTGATCATTTTTGGTTAGTGGTTATTTCCTATGTTCAAATATTCAAATTAACATCTGCCAAATTATTCCTGTTTTTTAAATTTTATTTAATACTATTATTAGCTGTGAGACAAAGGTGGAGTAGTCTTGCCTAGATCAACCTACCAAGATAATAATCCAAATAATATTTTCTTAAATGATAATGTACATTATTAGCGTTAAGCCTTATGATTGGGAAAAAAAAAAAAAAAAAGCCAACTCCTCATTCTCTTTGTTTAATCTAGGAATTGCTTCCAGAAACAAAATTATGTGTCTGTGGCCACTCTTCTGGTGATGGGCATCCTCACAACACATTTGCAGTAAGTTACACTGGGCAATTAGTAATTCAGCTACTATGCACAAGGCCATAGACCCAACCCTGCTAAAGAGGTGGTCTGTGATTTTCTATCAGCCACTACCTTCCATTGATTCAGATGATCAAGAGATGACTAATGTTAAGGCACAGATGTAATTAGTTTGTTTTCTGTTAATTCTTATATTCTTGCTTCAATTATGTTTCATCAGATATACATACAGTTCACAATTTCTGTGAGTTGGTGGCATTAAAGTTTACCTTATATATATGAGAGCATATGGCTTTTTCACCTCTGTACTTTTCTTGAACCACTACACTTTTCTTGAACAGATTTAGGAATAATTTGATGAATGGTATTGATATGCATAAAATAAGTGCATTGAGACTATGGATAGATACAATACATATTTTAGGGAAAAGTTGCTGTTCCAAGTTCTGCAAGTTACCATATAAATATGCCAAGGCCTCTTTTTAGATATTCTGTCACTAGAGTGTAATTTGTCTCTTTAGACTACAATATCCAATGAAAATTGTTTCCATGACCCAGTTCACATACTGGTTAGCCTTGGAAATGAATAACAATCTTGAAGTGGCCGTTCAAGAATTTTTAAATAGAGCAACTTCATGTTTCTATTTACCATGGATACTACTTGTATTCCTAAGGAATCTCTAAATATGTAAGTCGTATATTTTCATATATAGAATTTTTGCTTGTTTCCTTAAAAATTGATGTACTTTTTTAGTTTCCATGGTCTAGAATATTCCTAAATTGACTCACCCAAAACTTATTTTTTTTACTACCATATACATAATATTTCCTAATTTATGATTGGTAGAACACAACATAATTAAGATTCATAGACAAATAATCAGTGTCTTCCTGAATGAAGAAGAAATATATAATTTCATACCTTAGTTGAAGAAAAGAAAGATTTTTCTCAATAAAAAGTGTCAAATTAACATGGGAGGCTCTTCTTTGTGGAAAATATATAAACTTTAAACATTTTTTAAATGTTAGATGCAAAACAAAAATGGAAATGGAAACAGCAGTAACATGTACTATTTTATGGAAATAGTGAATGCAGGGGATGGGTAATAAATTTTGCACATGAAATTAGGTTTCATAATGATCTGAAATTATCTAGTTTGGGATTTCATTCATTTTAATTCTAAAGTGTTTGCCCTCCTAAGCTTTCTTTACAGTAATAACATTTGAAAAAAATAGCAAAAATTAAAAAGTAGTGTTAAGGTTTGCTGAAATTATGTAAGTTTATGTGAAAGACTAAAATAATCTTAATTTCTAGGTTTTCTTTGTATGTTTTGAAGAAAATAAATTTAAGTTACACTTCAAAAATAACTATATTTTAACTTAGTAAAGAAGATTCATTCAAAATTATACTTAAAAAATAGTACATTAAAAATGGAACAGGCAGTATTCTTAATTGGTAACACTTTTTCCTAAACTAATTTCAATGGAAAAATTGTTTTCTTTAGACTGAAGAGTGAGATGGCTTAACCAATAATAGTGTTTGTTCTTTATGTAAATCTGCTTCTACCATTTAAAAAATTATTCTCTACTCTACCGATGGAAAAATAAATCTACAGTAACAGATCTTTATATTTTCACTGAAATGTTTTCAGAATAAAAACAAACGATGGAAAAATTAAATGAATGGCTCACAGGTGCCCTGCAGTTATAGCCCAAGTTTGTGATCACCAATCTATTAGCCTTTCCAGAGGTATGCCACATTGTGCATGGCTGCCTTGAATGCAGTGTTGAACAGGAGTCTGAGGTTGTGCCATGTGTCTGAGACTGCAGTTAGTCTCCAAGACAGAAAGAACAACAGGATCAATTAGTGAGGTCTGCTGTGGTTGGTAGTGGGGAGAGAGCACGGCAGTACACGGATCAGGTGTTTTCCATCCCTGCAGTGCACCAAACTTAATACTTCAAATTAGTCACTGAGTGACTTTGCAAATAGTGGTTCTTGACTTCACAACACAAGGGAAACATGAAATACTAAGGAGGTGCTTATTTCATTTATTGATTATATTAAACTCTCTGCAAGCTAAAATGGCTACATAATGTGATTTAAAACCAAGATCCAGTCTAAAACAAATACTATTTGTTATTCATAGTTGACAGTGTCTGTGTGATGGTCATGGCTCTCTCTCTTAGTATTTGTTAAATTTTATAAGTACTAGTATGCTGGGGTGGTACTCGACTAAGTCTGAGCACCATGAGATCACTGGTGGGATGGAAGGAACAAAGGTATAGAAAGGATAGATAGGCATATCTAAAACCAGTCCCATCCCTTTATAATCTATATACCTCACATTCATAATAAATGGTGAACCATTGTAATAGTTTTCTAAATTATTAAGAGACCCTACATAATGCCCTATCAATGGATTAACTTAATATCACACATATTACTTCCATGATTGATCAACCTTCACAAATAAAAAAACAAAATTTTCAGGCATGTGTTCTAAAGTGGCAGCTTAAATTAATTTTACCCCCTCTCTCCTATAAGTTTATTAACAAGGCTGAAACAAAGTATTATAAATCTCAGGGGTGGAAAGCCACTTACAATTACCAAATGTAGGTTAAAGCCCAAATTATCTTAAAGAAATAGTAATGTTACATAGTTGAGATTAAACAGATGTCAAAAGCTCTCCATCATATCATCCTCTTTCAGGTATTTATGGTGTCAGGTTCCTAACCAAAGATGCAATGAAAATATGTTTCAAAGGAGTATTTTCTGGTGTTTTGGTCTGGAAGTAGCCATAAGATGTTGGCCGTCATCTAAGTATTGTGCCTCCTTCTTATCATGTTGTTGAACAGTAGAGACACTTTTATGAACTCACTAATGGATTATGTTTATTGTGCCTCTACTAATTCACTGCAGTACTGAGCAGTAGTAATTGTACTCACATCATGTCTACCTAAAAATTGTAATCTTAAATTCTATTTCCTACTCTTTTTAAAAGAAATGTTTGGGCTCCAGAGGTTGTACATTTAATATTCTAAGAGTAACAATTTAATACTCTTATTATAAGTTTGAATTTTATAGGAAAAAGCATTAAGTTCTGGCTTTAAAAGACAAGAAGATGAGTGTAAGTGAGCATCATTGTAAGAATTTCTTTTCGATACTTGCTTTTCACCCTCAATTTTTTCAAATGATGTATATTTAACTGTAATCTGGAAAAATCTTCACTTATTTTACTTTTCTTTCAAACTTTAGTAATGGAATTGGTGCCTTTCTTTTTTCCCTGATATATTAGCTTTACAAGTGGCTAATTCTGTCAAGATCCTAAATTTCACAACCTTTGGCTTCCCTGCCACACAGTAGCAACCCAAGTTCACTCCTCAAGAAGTAGACCTTGTTGACACCTCATCTGCCTGAATGGCCTTATTAGCACCTACCTGCAGATAATATTATTGTTAGTCTTGCCTATAGGTTTTTACACCTACAGTGAATACTATTTTCGCAGGACTCTGCCTGTTAGCTCTAAGTACTAAGGCAATTACGAGAATGCTCGGACTCCTTGTCTTCTGGATCTTAATTTCAAAACATTTACCACTGGGTCAAATGCATATCTTGATGAACCAAATTTGTTGGACCTATAAGTTAAAAATAAGGCTTGGCTGGCCTTGGTCTAGCAGTTTTATATCACATTCAAATTAAAGTATATTGACCACATTGTCATCTTTCCCCCTACAGAGCTTGATTCTGTTGTGACTGACTCCTGAATGTTTTATTTTGATAGGAATTGTGGATTGGAAGAAAAAAGGAAAAGGGGATAGTGACAGTTTTCAGAATCTCTTATTTTCTGTTCCAAATTCATCTCTCTTTTTAGGCTTTACATAAATTCTGCCCCGTACCAAGTACTCTGTCCCATGGGCTCTGGAATCAGCTTTCTAGATTGAATATTGGACAAATTACTTGACCTCTTTTAGCCTCATGCTCTCAGTCTGTAAAATTAGGACAATAATAGCATCTGCCTCATAGGGTGGTACAGGGATTACATTTGATAACCCCCAAAAGTACTTAGCATGATGACTAACACATAGGAAGTGTGCAGTAGGTGTTTGAGTCAGTATCTGTAGTATCATCAGTATACTCTTGCTTGGACCAAAGAGGCAATTCTGTTTGACATAAATTTAGATATGCATTTGGTATTAACACTAAGGGGCTTTGGGCATCACCTTATGCCATGACCAGAACAGATGGAAACGTTCCTTCCTGAGAGGAAAGTCTTTATATTCATTAATTTAAGTTGAACACTGACTTTTTCCCTCACAAAAATCAGTTATCCAAATGTTTTCTGATTTGTTAAGCTAAGTGAAACAAAAAGAACCCTGCCTCACCAAAGCTAAATGATGTCCTCAGGCAGTCAAGGAAAATCATGGCTAAAGAATGTTAAGAAAAGTGATCATACTCTCAATTGTCTGTATCCAACCAGAACACATGAAGATAGGAAATTAGGAAATACATGTGGCAGTGCCAGATTATCTCCAATTATTTCTTCCCTTCTCTTATATAAATGTATTGGCAGAGATTAACCAAGAATTAGAGATAAATTACTACTTATTAGTAGCGTTAATCATTTTAACTAACAAGCTGGAGACAATTAACCTGGGATAACAATTTTTGGATAGTCCTTTCTATATAAAACCTATATTGCAAGATTTAACTCTTTGCTATTAATGCAAAGTTCTGTTAGTAAAATTTTAAATTTATGTTGAAGCTGTAAAAATCAGATTTGTTAATTCATCATGTTCATTTTGAGTAGTTTATATTCACTATTACGATGGGATTGGTATTGTGCTAGATCCTTTGATTTAAAATAAACCTTAAGATAATCAAACATTTCAAACACCTATATTACAGCTGATTTTGTTAATGCCATACGCTATAATATAGTGATCATGTTTAGAGCTACTATTAAAAACCTTCCAGATTCTCCGTTGCAAGTAGAATAAAGGTTTCTGTTTTTAAAGCCTTGACTGACATTTGCATGCAACTCCTTGATTAATCTTTTTCTTTCCTAGTATAACTCAAGATATTAATAATTATCTTTACACACCTCACTCAGCTGGGATGTAGCTCCCTGAGCTCAGTTCATTCTACACACCTCTCCTGAGTGATTGCCTCTCACCTTTTATTTTATTGCAATATTTGAGACTTCCATGAATTCTCTTGATGTTGGTTCCAAGAAGGACCAGTAGCAGAGCTTTTTCAATGGGGACTCCTCTTTGAAATTTATAATGAATAATTTACTCCCCTTGATGATTCACCAAAGCATTAGTATGGCAGAAATCAGGGGCTGATGAAAGGATTATTTATTTAGTTATCTGGTTTTGTTGTTGTTAATATATTTTTCATCAACTAAATTGATACACACACTAGAATATGTATGTGGCAATAATGTGAATTTATGTTGCCCATTTGAAGACTATTTTTCCTTTCACATTTAAAGTTATTTGTAATGAGCTATTAGTGATAGTCTCTACAAATATGAAATATAATCTGTATTAACATCTAACAGTTCACTCTATAGTTCTTGCATATTTCTAAACATCACTGATAAAATGTATATTCTGTATTTATTATTTGTATTTCTGTTCCTTGTATATTTCCACATCATTTATTGTAGCATAATAAGTGAAAGGCACAAAAAAACAAGTCATCCTAGTGTGTACATTTTCACAGCTCATGTGCACACACACATACACAAACATACATACACATACATAGCTAAAAGATCAATTATGTAAAAGAATGTCCATATGTTTTTATTGAGTTCTATCTGCAATTCGTTTTTCTTTCTCTTCTTTTTGAAGTTAAATTTTTTACATTTGTAATTTTCATCAGGCAAATGAGTTATTTGTTATGCACATGAACGACAAATTATAGAATCAAATTTTTACTGGCACCATTCATGCAGCAATATATTCACTTAAAGATATTTCTAAATAACCAGATTTTTCTTATATTTTAATACATAGGGTATCATGTTAAACAGTACATGATTCCAGTTGGCATTCAAACTTAAACCTGAAACTGCACACTATACTTTAAATCTTTATCCAGTGGGGTTCAGAAAGCTTACTATTATCAGAATTTGGTCATGCTGTAATCATACAATGCACCATACATCTTAGATGAAATTGCACTTGTTTATTTACAATTAATTATATTCCTTATCAGAATGATAATAAATTTGGTGCAAGTAGATCCATGCTACTGATAAAATAAAGAATAAAGTCTTATATCAAGTTAAGCTTTTCAAGATGAAACTTTTTTGTAGTATTTAACATTGAGGAACAGCATGAAATGCTCCGGCTCTTGCAGCCATGTTCCTAAGCTGTTTTCCCTGAAGTCGTCATTACCATTCCAGCAGACCTTCTTCCAGTTCTCTCTTAAGAGAGATAGTGTGAGATATTTTGGAATATTGGCAGAAGTAAGCTACCATTCAAATTCAGTGTGTTATAACATGACACTCCAGAGTAACAATATAATATCTTAATTCTAATTTAGGATTTGAGTTGTAAAATATTTAGTGGGGCTTAAAACAGTATAGAATGAGAGAGAACTGAAGAGATATTACTGAAGTACTCTTATGTGAGATTATTCTTAAGAGATACTACAGTGAAAAGGAGGCATCAAGTAAATATCTCAGAGATAAATTCTCATTAAATTAAGCATAATTCATAAATACACATGTGGTTGTGTAATTTTAGAGAGAAAAAGAATGTTGGCAAAATGATATCAAAATTTGATAAACAAGCTTAAAGGTTTAGAAATTTAATGTTATATATGCAATATTTTCTTGATACATAGGTAATCAATATAAAATTAAAAGAAATAAAATAATATGAATAACATGTGTACTGTTGTTTTAGCCTTATTTCTCCCTAAATCATTGTTGCCTGTAAGTTGCATCTGTCTTATACTCTCTTAATTAAGGGTGAAAAATATACTTTATTTGCATATTAAGGCTGGAAAGTATACGTCTTTTGCATATTTACCCTTGTCTCTCTGTATATTACCTACGTAGTCATTCTGCTTTATTAGAGGGGTTCTGCCCTGTTAGCGCATTGCCAAAATAAGGAGGCGAGGGTGTCTAATCAACATGCATTTCCATCCTGTAGTAACTGATGGAATATGTTAGCTTAAAAGAGCCTTAAGATTCATCTAATTCAACTCCTTTATTTTACAGTTGAGAAAACTAAAGAATCCAAGTGACTTTCCTTATATCTCTTCATTATTCATTGAATTCAAGGAGAACTCTTGATGATCTGATAGTTCTTTAGTCTTGAGCCATGGTTCATATATATTAATTTTGGCAAGCTGTGTACTTTAATTTTAATTCTATATATCTGTTAAAGAAAGAAACCACTCCCTTTTTCCAAATGTTGCTAATCACATTTACCTATAATAAGGTTTCAAAAACCGGATCAGTTTCATGATCACTTTTGAAATTACCGTGCATATTACCCGACTACTTGAGGACACTTTTATTTTTTTAACATCTTTATTGGAGTATAACTGCTTTACAATAGTGTGTTAGTTTCTGCTGTATAACAGAGTGAATCAGCTATACATATACATATATCCCCATATACCCTCCCTCTTGCATCTCCCTCCCACCCTCCCTATCACTCACCTCTAGGTGGTCGCAAAGCACTGAGCTGATCTCCCTGTGCTATGCAGCTGCTTCCCACTAGCTATCTATTTTACATTTGGTAGTGTATATATGTCCATTCCACTCTCTCACTTCGTCCCAGCTTACCCCTCCCCTCCCCGTGTCCTCAAGTCCATTCTCTACGTATGCGTCTTTATTCCTGTCCTACCCCTAGGTTCTTCAGAACCTTTTTTTTAAAATTTTAGATTCCATATATATGTGTTAGTATATGGTATTTGTTTTTCTCTTTCTGACTTTCTTCACACTGTATGACAGACTCTAAGTCCATCCACCTCACTACAAATAATTGAGGACACTTTTAAGGTCTCAATCAGATCTGTGAGATAGTCTAATTTATAGGTTGAGGTTTTAGAAAAGAAAAATTCAAGGATCTTTAGTGATTCCCCCAGAAATGTTTTAAAGTGAATCGCGAAATCCCAGACTGTTGATTTATGGCTTACATTTTTTTGTTAGGACTTCAGCTAGAAAAAAAGACTTATTTTTTAAAGTTATGCAGGGCATTGCTATTTATCTCCTAATGTTTAGAGGCATAAGCTTAATAGTTACAAAGTCTTAATCTTTTAGAGTCATTTTCCCTTTATCCCCTTCTATTTATTCCCTACATATCCAAGCAAGATCAGTTGCTCTGTAGGGTTTCCCTGGCTTTTCAGGTGGTCTCTTTACTATCCATCAGACAAATATTATGTCTTAACAATTGAAAATAAGTGATTTGTGGGTCATCCTGACTTTAAAATACAAAGTAAAGTGGGTGATACAATATTGATACTTTAAGTCTGATACTGAAATATCAAACATTTAAATAGGTGAAGTTCAGAATGGATTCTTGAATTGACCAGATGAAAATGCTAAGTGACTAACATACACCTTTGATCCTGTAAAAAATATTCATAGCACTTGTAAATTGACTACTTAAAGCTATAGAAATGAGTACAGAGATTAGAAGTCTGTTGAGAAACTGTGCTTCTAGAAAAGTCCTACAAAGTGTCTGGAACGATCAATGCTATCATTGTTAATTAGCACATAAACCCTTTTTTTATTGTTACCATCATAGGATAAATAATTGCTCCTGTTTCCTTTTCTCATAACTTGTGTACAGTTTTTAATGGCTGCCCAGTGTCTGCTGGATAAAACTTTACAAACCTCAGCCTTGCAATTCTGTTCCCCCACCAATGGGCTCTTTTCCTTTCCCAACTTTATGCCCTATTATTTCACAAATAAAAATGTTGGGTTCTAACTGATATATCTACTTCCTGTTCCCAATCACACTATTCCATTTTTTTCTGTTCCCTTTCATGTGTTATTATCACTCTGTAACTTCCTCTCTTTTCTTATCAGCTTATCAGATTCTACTGGTTATACAAGGTCCAGCTCAATTACTATCCCACAGGAATGCTCTTTCACCAATGTAGTGCACATTGGTTGATCACTCTTTTGATCTTGTATGTCTATACTAATCCATTCCACACTTTTGGAATGATTCTTACACAGCCCCCTGACATTCAGTTCCATTCAACACACATTCACTGAGCACAATTCTATGTATAACTCACCATGCTACAAAAATTTTCAGTAAAATAATGATCACCTGCATTTGAAAAGTGTATACTATGAAGGTGGAAAATACATAATTTAGGACTGAAAAATCAATGCAAACTGTAAAAAAATATTTAATCATTGTACTGAGGAATTGAGGACAAGTAAATGGAAGAGGTTTATTAGAGGTGAAGTTTTGAGAAAAAAAACAAAACAGAAATTCATCACACTAGAAGTGTTGAGAGCATTCCAGGTGATGAGGACAGAATAAGCTAAGTTATAGAACAGAAAGAAAAAACAAAGGATAGGTGGTTTTCAAGTTAGGGCATAATGTATTGTATCTTGGGAATTGGAGAACATTACAGGGAAAAGTTGTTGCATAGTCTTTAAATATATGGATCACAGCCAGAATTTGAAGTTTTAATTGGCTTTAAAAAAAAAAAAAAAACCTTAAATACTCTGTAAGATTTTGAGCAACAAAGTGGATGTAACATAACAAGAGTATCATATTTAAAGATATCCTTGGGAGCAATAGGAAGAAGCGATTGGAAATAGAAAAAATGGTGGAGTCTCAGTGTCTAGGTGAGAGGATGTTGTCCAAAAAAATTAATTGGATGTTGTTCAATTAAGTTGTTGTCATCTTAACTAGGGGAAGGACAGGGTAAGGAAATAGGAGGACAGGTTTAAGGGAGAATACAACACTTTGATTTAAAAGGTATGTTGGCAATTAGAAGAACATAAAAAATTGAGATCTCTGGAATTTTGTGCCTGGATATCTGTGTTTGTTTGGTTGGGAATCTGGTGATATCTAGAACACAGGAAGAACAGCAGGTTTGATGGTGGCAATAGGAAGTTAGAGGTGATACAAGTGTTGTTTAGGAGGTGTATTTGCATTGCTGATAGGATATCCAGGTTGAGCAGACAGCGATGACTTGGAGATGTTGCATCTTTAGAAGTCAGGCCATATGCAGGAAATTAGAGTCCATTGTTTTGAAGGAAATTGTAAAAAAAAAAAAAAGACAACCAGAGAATTCGCAAGATCAGTCAAAGAACAATAGAAGAGATTTTTTAAAAAGCATTATCACAGACTGAAGGGTGGTTTTAAGCCTGTGGAGTGAGACATGAACGAAGTTATTAGATTTGGTAAGAGTAGTTTCAAAGAATATAGTCCCTGGCAGTGACTTGAGTGGTAACTAAAAGAGTATACGTAGACAAGTAGTGTACTAGTCCTTAGGGAAAAATACTGATTAATAGGGAGATGATAGGATGGGGGCTTGTGGGTGTAGAATTGAGGAAGGGTCTTGGGGGGAGGGGGCAGTGGAGATGAAAAGGATAAAACAGCAAGAAGGAAAAGAATAGAGTTGAAACAAGCTCTGAAAGATGATTGGGGGAGAATGCTGGCATCAATGGCATAGGTGGAGGTAATTCATCTCTAAAGGAAATAGAAATCCACTTTCATCTAAAATGGACAGAAATTTGAAAATGAGTAAACTCATAGCTAGGTTAGTACCTCTCTTTATATTATTTATTAAATCTGCTGTGGCTTGTGACTACCATCTTGTCTCTCTCCCCTAGTGTCTTGACATCTAAGTTTCACCTTTGTATCATCACCTTTCAGGGATTCCTGTTTCTTGGACAAACTGTATGAAAGAAGGGAAGGGTATATTCATGGTTGTTAAAATTTTCTAGTTATGACAGCTTTACTCTCACCATATTTGTTATACTTTATGATATTTTTAGCCAAAAGAATAGCTACTCGTTAGAGTTAAAACTTAGCAACTATATTCTTATAAGAAACTCTAATAACCTAATCATAATGTGAGTGTTCTTTCCTTCCCCTCTGAAATTTAAGGTGGATTAATATAAATCTGAAGAACATTAATTATTTTATGAAACATTTAGATACATTAAGATTTTGAACTTTTTAAGTAATTGGTTGATTTTTAGTAATTAATAAAATATAGCTCTTCGCTTTTTAGAAAAACCTTTTACTGAAAACAGAACATGTAACTGGAGTGAAATATATGCAGAAATATTATGATAGTCTCTTTTTCACTGTGTTGACAGTTTTAAATTTTAAGAGCAACCCAATAAACCAACCACTGAAATTGCTCTTGGACATACATGCCCCTGCTTAATTCTGCATTTAGTATATGCAGTATGGATACAAAGATATGACACAGTAACATATCCCTAAACCAAAAAAACCTTCTTTCTGTTCATAAAATCAAAACTAAAGTATGAGGAAAACAATATAAGAAAGGAAAGAAGGAAGGGAGGGAGGGAGGAAGGAAGACAGACACAAATAGAGACCTTGATTTTGAAGCCCATTTACAACAACAAATATTTCTGCTTTACAAAGTGGACTTTAAATGGTAAGATTTCAGGAACTGGTGGTAAACGATTGGACATATATTCTCTCCAAATAGTTCTGTGACTTCTGATGGAGGAGTTCCTACATCATTCTTACTGAAAATGAATCCTTTCCCTTTTTTTTAGTTCTCAATTCTCTGCAAAACAAATTTGCTCTCCAAACAATTAAAATGTTTTTCTGTTTTGCCCTTTACTGGGGTGTTGGTGAAAGTATCGAGTATGTCAGGTTTTACAAGGCAGGACAGCACTGTGGTCACTTTGGCACAAGCCCACTCTTTTAGGTATAGAAACCATTTGCCATAATTTTTATTATACCTATTTACGCCTGTTTTTTTCTCTTGAGGAAGCTGAGCATAACTGAGAAGTAAAATAACTGGGCTAGAGTCACATTTTAGTAAAGGATGAAGCCAAGATCCCAGTTCAGGTTTTTCTGCCTCTATGATCTCTCCTTCATGTCACACCACCTGTGGCATTTTTCTGGTGGTTTTTAGTTTGTTTTATAACTCCACTACAAACATTATTTAAAGAAAGCTTCCCCCGCCTTCACACTGGAGGAGTACCTGAATATTTGAGTCATCTTAGCTGCCTTGAACACCTTGACTTTGCTTTCTCCATCCACCTCCTATAAACCAGGGTTTTCCAGCTCTACTCCCTTCAAACAAGAACACAAAGAGGATTTGACAATCACCAGGCAGTGTTCCAACTCATGCTCTCAAAAATTTGATTGTTGGGCTTCCCTGGTGGCGTAGTGGTTGGGAGTCCGCCTGCCGATGCGGGGGACACGGGTTTGTGCCCCGGTCCGAGAAGATCCCACATGCCGCGGAGCAGCTAGGCCCGTGAGCCATGGCCGCTGAGCCTGCACGTCCGAAGCATGTGCTCCGCAATGGGAGAGGCCACAACAGTGAGACGCCACAACAGTGAGACGCCACAACAGTGAGACGCCCGCGTACCGCAAAAAAAAAAAAATTGATTTTTTTTCAATTCTGACAACTTCCTATATTTCTTCAATTAGTTTACATGTCCTTATCTTTCTTGAACTAACCCTTTACTCTCATTACATCTTCTATTCTTGTTAAATCTTCTGTTGGACAGTAAAACACTTATTTGGCATTCTTGAATCTGTGCTGTTTTTTAAAACCTCCCCCTCCTGCCATGTGTCTTGTCATTCCCTATTTTTAACTGACTCTCAAAAATAATCAAAATATTCACTCTGCCCTAAATATACCCAAGCATTTCCCACCTCCATACCTTTGCCCACTCAAGTCTTTCCCTCCTCTTTGCTCCCTAGGGTAGAATAGATCATAGAGTTCATCACTTCCTAGATAAGGTAGTTATAGCTTGCTACCATAAAAATCTGTATGGGATAGAAGGCTGCTCCACCTTTTTCTTAGCTAGATTGTGATGACTTTGGGGGAAACACCATTTCGTTTCTCCATGCTACACAATGAGAAATGTACACACATGCCATCTAGCAGAAGGGCTAGCATACAGCAGGTACTTTAAAGAATAATCTTTTGTTTCTGTGTAATTTTGTTTTTCTTTTGTCATTTATAGTATTTCATTTAAATATCTCTGCATAGAATCAGGAAGTACAGTTTTGAGTGAAAATATAATGGTAAGCAATAGTCAAGGGTTTTTTTCTCTCCATTTGCCATCCAATGGTCTTTTTGTTTGTTTGTTTGCGGTATGCGGGGCCTCTCACTGCTGTGGCCTCTCCCGTTGCGGAGCACAGGCTCCGGACGCGCAGGCCCAGCGGCCATGGCTCACGGGCCTAGCTACTCCGCGGCATGTGGGATCTTCCCGGACCAGGGCACAAACCCGTGTCCCCTGCATCGGCAGGCAGACTGTCAACCACTGCGCCACCAGGGAAGCCCTAATGGTCTTTTTTCTTACTGACCAAGAAAAGTTTCTGAAATATGTAAATATTGTTGGGAACGGTGAGACACTAAAAACTGGAGTTTTTGTTAAGTTTTAGCAGTTTTTAAATCAGTGTTCCCAAACTTAGCCGTCTAGTCCACATTTTTCTGAGTCTCACTCAAGCATGGGGATTTATTATTTTCAATGAAAATCAGAAAATCTGTATTTCTTCTACCAAGTGCTCTGGGTGATTCAGAGGATTAGTCACAATTAGGAAACACTTAATCTAGACCCTCCCTACACTGTGTGTTTCTTGGGCAAACAGCATCACCAGGGAATTTGTTAGAAATGCAGAAGAATCTTAGGTCCCACCCCAGTTTATGCTCTGTGATTATATTTAACATTGTTTTAGCTATTTATTTAGCTGCTTTGTATGTGTCTGTGAAGGGCAAAACTGTGTCTTCACCAATCAGTTGTTTTGCGTAAACTAAGTTTAAAAGTAAGATAGTTTCAGTAATATAATATTATTGGGGTTTTGTCTACAAAATTTGCTTGACTGAATTTTTCACCTGGCAACTCATGAATATCAGATAGGTATGATGGTTGAACTGAAGAAGGCCTACTTATAGCATGATGTTAAAAAAGTTTTATATCACTTAGTCTATGATATGTGCTGTATTTCAGCAGTAAAAAGGATTGTGGGATGTAGGGAGGAAAAAAGGGTTTACTATAGTGCGAGTTACTGGAAGTATTTTTAGTGATGTTTGCTTTTTTACTTAGATTCCATTTATAAATACCGTATTATCATTTGTTAAATTAAATGACACTTTATAGAATGCTTGATGACTTTAATTCGTGCATTAAATATGCACATATATTTTAACAATTTTTGCATCTTATATTACATTTAATAATGACTTGTCAGTGTTACTGGTTAACTATTTCTTTGATTTTATTAAATATTTTAAATAAAGTTCTTCTGTATATTAGATCAAATTATGTCTGCTTCTTAATTATCAGTATTCAATTGGCTGCATTTTCATCTTAAATGAGATTTTTGTAGGAAGCTTTCCCCCAGAACAGTCATTTGAAATACTTCAAGATGTCAAGATTCCAAATAATACTTCATATTCTTGTTCTTCTATTTCATGCTTAAATATATTTTAACAATATGTTACCTACTGTAAATAATTTCTCTTGAACTAGCACAAAATTTCTTGCTATTGCAATGCATTTATAGATCATAGTTTGTACTAGTAAAAACAGTTTTACTAACAAAGTACTATTAGTATTTTTAAAGCCTTTTTAATTATTACTATTAAAATGTTAAGTTTGGTAGGTACTCATTATTTAATTAATATTAAATTTTAGGTGTTTCATTATTATTACTAAATTCCAGCTTTAATTGTGTGAATGAACCAACTTTAAACACATATAAGCATAGTAATTTTTAAAATTGAGAAATTGTGATTAATTCAATTTAGGTTATGCTGATTTCTGTTTTCAACAATATATGAATAAAATACTTGAGTAAAGGCATAGGCAAGGGTAGAAATATGGAAGTATTTCCTAAACCTGTATATGAAGAGGATACCATTCTCTCACTAGTTATGTAAAGTTCTCCAAGTTCAAATCAGTTGCTGATTTGGTGAACATGAAAGAATAAAGTCTGTCGTTCTTAGTGTCTTACTGAATATTCTAATGGTCTCATCCTTGTTTTAAAGTGTCTTTAATATTTATTTTAAGCTCATTCCGTTTTTAACCACCTACTCTCAGTCCCATAGTTGAATTAGGTTTTTAAAAGTACTTTAAAACAATTAAATAATGCCTGCACAACAATAAAAAAGTATAAGATGGTCCAAAACGTTAAGAAGTGGCTCTTCTCCCCCAGCTCCAGAAGAAAACATCTTTTATAGTTTCTATGATTTTAGGTCTCTTGAAAATAGAAAATGATATACTCCCTGCCCTCAGGAAACTTAGAATTCATATTTTCCCCAACTATTACTCTTTGGAATGTGAAGGGAATTGCTTTTCTGGAACATTCAGCAATAAACAGGTGGTTGATTACTGCTTTAGATTTGTCATTAGAAAGATTTCCAAGCATATTGAATAGATGCTAGTTGATGTGCCAGCTCATGAACTGAAAAGGAGCCCTGAATATTTTTCTTTAGCAGGACATTTTGGCTGTCTCCACATCCAAACTCTTAAACTGAATTCAAGTGATGCCATTTTTGTCCCCCAAATAGCTGGTTGTTTCCCCTGATCTCCTACAGAATTTATTATGTAAAACATACTGCTTCTGTTTCTTGACTTATCAACTACGGATACAATATTCTGTCTCCTTGCTATAAAAAGAATAGGAATTTAGTCTTTTTCCACTAACACCAATTTTGCCTAGTTCTATTATTTTGAGCTCTTCTAGTGGTTATCTTTATTACTCAAATAATAAACTTAAATATCTATTTTCTTCTATTGATTCTCTGCTATAAAGGATAGCTCTTTAAAAAAAAACAGCTACCAGGCTATTTTTATTTTATGGAGCCACTAAAATCTTTCTGAGCATACAAATTATCTGTTAGTCTCTTTCATTCTTTTTTATGCTGTTGGTTTTCTTCAAATGTCTGATGCTTTTTGGTTGTTGGTTCAATATATGAATGAAGGACTTGGCTAATTAGTAGGATGGTACCTGGGTAAATTTTCTGCACAGTTGTGTAGATTTCTTTCATCAGTAAACTCCCTTAATCATCAGGAACGTGCTGAAAGGCAGGCTTCACTTTTCGTCTTCACTTTATTTGCCACCACTACTTGCTGCTCTTCCTTAAGCATGCATGGCCTGCTTCACTTTTAAATCTGTAATTGAGTCGGGGGCATTAATTCTCAACTCTGCTCTGCTTATCTTTTGCATTCCTATAACCATATTGGGTGCTTTCTTCAGACAGATAGTTTGTTTTCTTAGACTAATAATGCACTTCTCAGACTTTATTCTGAAGGCAAAAGCCATTTCTGTGAGAAGCCTTGCTCTGTTACTTGGAGAGTGTGTAGGAGGAGTAGGTGTTTTACAGGCCTGCCCATTCTCAGTGGTGGATTTTAATTAATTCCCCTGATGATTGTACCATGGCCCACCCTTGCCCTTTGTGCTCTGTGGGAAGTAAGGATTTACTATGGGCATTTTGGGCTGCATTCTTCCATATTCTTTTGTTTGTCAATCTATGCCCTTTTATCTGCTCACTTTATACCTGGTTTCTCAAACTTTCTGGTCCTCTGCTGACACCTTTTATTTTATTTTCCCAGGACTGATATAATTTTATTATTTTTGAAACAAAGGTAGAAAAAGAAGGTAGAATTGGGTGCTTACTCTAGTATACTAATCCAGAAGTCAATAGTTGTTTTTATTATTTTTTTAATTTAATTTTTATTTTATATTGGAGTATAGTTGATTTACAATGTTGTGTTAGTTTCAGGTGTACAGCAAAGTGATTCAGTTGTACATATACATATATCCATTCTTTTTCAGATTCTTTTCCCATATACGTTATTACAGAATATTGAGTAGAGTTCCCTGTGCTATATGGCAGGTTCTTGTTGATTATCTATTTTATATAGCGTAATGTGTATATGTTAATGTTATGATACATATAGGCAATACATATTCATGATCACCTACTATGTACATGTCCGTGTCACAAAATGTCATCTCGTGGGCTCTGAGGCTACATTCCTCTACCTAAAGAGCAGAGTGTACTATGGCTTACAGATTTGCAGTATCCTTTTTAGAACACAAAGTTTGCTTGTTATTCCTTTTATTCACTTAATTCAGGTAGTTTTGATTCCTATCAAAAATAATTTGAGTTACTTTTTTTCTAGTATTACGAATTTAACCAAATGAAATTCTGCCTATAAGTGAGACTATCACGAAAATTTATAGACATTTTGCTGACCAAATATTAGAGGGAAAAGCTTTGCTGTTTTAATGTGCCCCTCACAGGGTTGTACTTATACCAGCTTTTCTCTCACTGCCTGCAGGCTGCCTAGGGGGCCCTGTGTGAATTTCTCAAGCCTGTTGCTACTGCAGTGCATCTTAGATGCAGATCTATCTAAAGAAGAATTAGAGCCATTTACAACGTTGAGGGCCCTTCTTGCTCTGAAATTCTATGACAAGAGAAGTGTTGGCCCGTTCTTTGCTAGCATGTAAGCACTGGTATTTGTGGTTGGCTGAGGAGGAGAAGGACGAATTAATATTGAGGGAGAAGTCGATAAAGGGTAGGTATGTGTATTCTCTTCTTGGCCATGCAGCATATGCCTAGTTAGACAGAGGGGGGAAAAATCAGATAATCTATTTTAAATAAGGCATAATTATTTTGTTTGTAATAAAGGATTCTGTGATTATACTATGTGCTTTTTCTAGGGAAGTCAGAGACTCAGAAATCTCAGCAGCAAAAGAAACTTTAAGTTCATTCAGGACTTTTTCTCCTCCAAAATTGTTTTACTATTGACACTGCCTTTTTTCAAAATGCTTTATATGCTCAAACCAATCTAGTGATCATCTTCTGTCCACACATCTCAAACAGCTCCTAAAAATACTGTTTTATATACAATATTTTCCCAACTAAATTCCATTATGCCTACATATGTGGGCCGGGCATTGGATACTGATTGAATTGACAAGTATAGCGCATTCACCCAAATTATCTAACTGGTTAAGTAGGTTTTTAAATGATTGATTTACCATGTTTGTTCCACTTTTACTGTTATTCTGTATTGATCAATACAATTAGCCCCTGAACATTTGTCTAAAATTTAGTACAACATATTTTTGGACATTGTGTATATCCAGTAAATTTAAATAATATTAGGTTAGTGGCAGCACTATAGTTTTAGTAATATAACTACAAAATGTTTGAGAAAAATTATGACAGTACTTGTTGTATTGAGCTACCTTGTAGTCAGTTATGTTCAGTTATATTTTGAGTGGAAGCTACATAGAGAGATTTTTTTCAGAGAGTGTGATCTCTCACCAGCTGAGACCTCAAACTTGAATTCAGCTTATGGGTCTGCCATGTATTACATATCTGACTTTAGGAAAGGCATTTTCTCTCTCTGGGCATAGATCTTAATCTATAAAATGGGGATAACCTTCACTGAACTGACTCACCACGCAGTGGACTGTGATCCCAGAAGCTATGCACAGGGTTCTGCCTTGAAGGAGGCTTTTTGGCACAGGCTACAAGCTGCTTAGAGGTCTGTGTTTCTCCCAAGCCTTCTCCATAAAACGTTTTACAATGTTGCGTATATTATGTATCTGCACTGTCAACAGAGGAACCACTAACCATTTGCAGTTTTTGAACACTTGAAATATGCTGATGTGATTGAGGAACTCAACGTTTACTCTAATTTTAATTTAATTAAACTTAAAATTAGATAGCCATATGATATGTGTCTAGAGGCTATCGTATTGGACTACATGGGGACAAGATAGAAATAACTGAGATGCTATTATAGTATTTCTTAAATACAGATATAAAGAGTTGCTGTGAGATTTGAATCAGATAATAATCTACATGGTAAAACATTTCTCTTTATTTAAAAAATACTTTCTCAGTTGAAGTTATGATTACATGAAGTAGCACCTCTACTTTTATGTGGTGTTCTTGGCGAAATTATTTAGTCACGGCCTTTATTATGTATGAAATTCTAAACATAATTTTCATTTGCATTATTCCCATCAGTAATATTTTTACTTTATTATTTGGAGCTCATGTTTAGATACGTGCTTATCTAAGTTCACTAGAATAATCTATTGTTGAACAGATTCTTTGATTTTAAGTGAAATACATGTGCTTTAAAATGAAATACATACCATAGAAAATAAGAGTTTCCACAAACATAATGTTTTTCTTTTTTTAGGAAGAATTTTTTTTCTTTTAAGCAGATACAAATGGTTATTCCTAATTTATATTCCACTCTTCACCTCTCATGAGATAGTATCACTCCTCATTTCTGTTGAAACTATCAGGTCCTATTTTCTTTACTGATCTGTTTTAATTCAAATCTGTAAATATTGCCCTCCTTCTTGATTAGCCTTTCTTCTCTAGATTTACTTTCAAGTAGTGGTAATAATAGTCTGTAACTACTTTTAACCTGTCTCTTTGGACTATTAAGGATTCTACATTTAAGGATATATTGTCTTAGAACAATGGATATTATAATAATAGAAGTACAAGTAACATATCTAAGAAGATGAAAGTAATGCAGCATTCTATTATGTTAAAAATTGGCATCTTTTGACATCAGCTTGATATTTCTGTGAATGTCCATTCACTTCAAGTGGTTTCTTCAAATAATGAGTTAGCTCTCATCTTTCCTTGCAACAAATTGAGGCACCAAGTTCAGCTTTGTGGACTGAATGATAAAACATTTGAGAGTCATCTGAGATATTCTTTGTTTTTATTGTCTTTGGTTCTGGTCACTCAGTTATAAATACCTGTCTTTGTCCAGTTCCTTGGACTCTATATCAATAAATTCTATAAGGTAAGGTTCAGAATATTGACTGTTAAAAATCATAAAGTTGAACAGTTTCTTCTTTGGTTTTATTTCCAGATATTTTTAGTTTTTGAAGTTTGCTATGCAGTTTTATATTAAATGATTTCAAACATTTTTTTTCAAGGAATTTTTACATGTCTTTTTTTTTTTTTTTTTTTTTTGCCGTATGCGGGCCTCTCACTGTTGTGGCCTCTCCCGTTGCGGAGCACAGGCTCTGGACGCACAGGCTCAGCGGCCATGGCTCACGGGCTTAGTTGCTCCGTGGCATGTGGGATCTTCCCGGACCAGGGCACGAACCCGTGTCTCCTGCATCGGCAGGCGGATTCTCAACCACTGCGCCACCAGGGAAGCCCTACATGTCTTTTTAAAACTTCATTTGTGAAAAAAGAAATAGAGATAATCAAAAAATACAGATATATAGATATAGGTATATCTATCTCATTCCACCACATATAGCCCAGAAAAAAATCCCAAACTTAGATTGTGTGTGTGTGTGTGTGTGTGTGTGTGTGTGTGTGTGTGTGTGTAGGTTCACATCCTTAATTTTTATTTTATTTTTTAGGTTGCAGTCATGAAAGAATTCCTGGCTCAAAATGTAAACCTATTTTTGGTACATACCCACAGCCAGAAAGTTAGTGCCAGTTTACAGAACGAGCCAAGCTTGCCCATTCTTTATATGAACATGCCCATTTCCCCATTTCTTTTCCAACATTGAAGATTATCTTTTTTTCTGTCTTCCCTAATATGATCAATTCCTTATCATTGTTTTAATTTGCATTTTCTTGACTATTGAAAAAGTTAGTTTTTCATGTTTATAGACTATTAGTATGTTTCTAGATAAGCCGATCATGAATATGCATTTTATTTTATTATTTTTTGTGTGTGTGGTACGCGGGCCTCTCACTGTTGTGTCCTCTCCCGTTGCGGAGCACAGGCTCCGGACGCACAGGCTCAGTGGCCATGGCTCACGAGCCCAGCCGCTCCTTGGCATGTGGGATCTTCCCGGACCCGGGCACGAACCTGTGTCCCCCGCATCGGCAGGCGGATTCTCAACCACTGCGCCACCAGGGAAGCCCTGAATATGCATTTTAAATCTTTACATATAAAGTATTTCCCAAATTCACTTGGCCTCAGATCCCTTCTTGTGCAGAGTATCTTGTTTCCTGTAACTCATTTTTGGGATACATTGTCATACACTATGCAATATCATATTTAATTACTAGAATTTTAAAGAGAATTTAACTAGCAATCAAATGCACTAGATTGTAGTGAAGCAGCTTGCAATGCAAATAGAGTCTCTCCTTTATTATTTATGTTGTGCTAAAAAAGTGTAGACACTAAAAGTAAATATCTATCAGTCGACCCATTACATATCGACAAGACAATTCTTCAAATATTATGAAGATCTTCACATAATTTATCTGAAAAAGCTTCCGTGTCTATTTTGGAAGCATTGCTATTAGTTGAAGTTAGAAGGATCTATTTTATGAAATAAATATCTTTCAGAAAACCGAAGTTACAAATATACACACATGTCAAAAATGAATAATAGCATAGTTGGCTTATTGTTATGCATCAAAATGTAGCCTGTTTTAACCATATATATACTAACATGCATTCTTCAAGAATCAGTTTATTATAATATTTAAATAATTTCTAAGTAATCCTTCTATATAATGAAGTATATAGAATGCAAGCTGTTTTAAGGAAAAAAAAAAAAAAAATCCCAAGTCCACAATACTAAATTTACTAAGTGTCCTGTGGGGTTAATGGGAGGTTCCATTTAGGCAAATCGTCTACATTGGGCTACCCACCTCACCCCCATGCCCAACTTAATTAGGCTGTCAGTTACCAATTGGTAGTATTACACATGCTTCACAGCTGCCTGATCAGTGCTTTGTTTCAACCAAGCTTAGCAAATGGATGCAGATTGAATGTATTGTTATGCAGGGAAAGATGTTGTGTTGAGTATTCTCACTTTGAAGCTCTTCCATTGTTAACAAACTCTATACACAAAGCAAAAGAGTAAGGTAGGGGCTTCCCTGGTGGCGCAGTAGCTGCCTGCGAATGCAGGGGACACGGGTTCGTGCCCCGATCCGGGAGGATCCCACATGCCGCGGAGCGGCTGGGTCCGTGAGCCATGGCCGCTGAGCCTGTGCCTCCGGAGCCTGTGCTTCGCAACGGGAGAGGTCCCAGCAGTGAGAGGCCCGCGTACTGAAAAAAAAAAAAAAAAAAATGAGTAAGGTAAACTAAATAAACAAGAAGTTTGCAAAAAACAGAATAACAAGTGAGAGCCAGTTCTAATAATGGGATTATTTAAAACACAATCATTGGTGAACAAAAATTTTGCTTCCAGTGTTTCACTGAAGGCCTCTGAAAGGTGGCAGGTATTTAATCAAAGTCTATATTTTCAAGAATATACATGTGTTGAAATAAGTCATTACTGACACCTCCTATTTGAGCACAACTTCTATGAAACTCTAGAGTGAATTGAAGTTTTAGCTAGTTTTTAAATGGCAGCAGGTAGAATTAAATCCCCATTGCATGTACCTGCACACATATTTCATATTCGCGAGGTAAAGATACTTTTTCAGGATTGTAAACTACTTGCAGAACAAGTACGAGTCAAAATCAAGAAGTGGCGGACCCTGTACCCCCATATACATTTTATTAGAAATACCGGTTTCAAATACAGTACTTCAACCTTTAAAACTCAGTTCATTTTTGCAAAAAACAAGTGCATATTATTTATAACATAATGAACTTATGAGGAAACAGTCAGAATAGGAATAGGCACCCTTGTGATTCGTAAAATTGATTGTCTATTACCTGCACTAATTGGTCATTTGTGCCTAGTAACTGATATAAAGGTGAAAATCCTATGCTGTTTTAATTTCTCTACCTTAATTATAATACTCTCTTGCTACAGGCTTTATGGTATTAACTTTCTGTGTGTAATTAACCACTACATCTCTATATTAATTTTTCTATTTTCTTGAAACCACAAACCCTTTTCATTATATTATCAGAAAGAGAATAGTATTAAACACTTACCTGAACACAGATCTATGGTTCCAATGAAATAATACTGATCTCAAAACGTTCTACCTAAAACTACTGAAGACTCATTTTTTTTACAATCTGATTTAGTTCCTTTCCGGAAAGGAGTTTATTTACAATAATGGCAAGAACAAGAAATGAATTTGATACCCAAATATCAATATACCAAATATCAAAGGGTAGAGATATTTTATGTTGTTATATAATAGAGGTAAACTGCTTTGTAAGGACTTCATTCTTTCATTCACCATTAGTTAAATGTCAAATAAGGGGCAGGTATTCTGCTTAGCCTTGCAAGAAAAGAAACACCGCCCAGGGCTAATCTCCAAGAAATTAGAATATGGGGAGCCCAGAAAGAAGGTGTAAAGATTGACAAATAGCCTGATCATTACAACACAGTGTAATCAATGATACAGAAGAATGTAAGTTGATATGGGGATATATAAGAGGACTGCAGATCCAGACTGAGAGTTCAGAATGGGGGTCAGTCACGGAATCTTCCCAGAGAATGTGACAATCCAGGTCAATTTGAGGAAGGAGCTGGTCAAAAGGATTGGGACTGTTACTGAAGTGAAAGAATACAGCCAGTTTCACCAGAATAAGGCTACCTAACAATAGAGAAATATTTCAATTTTATTTTTCCTTAAAATTAAAGACATTTTCCACATCTGAATAGGTCATGCAGAGTCTCAGGTGGAGGGAGTAGTCTCATCATCAAAACACAGTGATTAAAACCGCTAACATCTGCAGTAATTATTTATCCTCATATTATTAAAGAAAGAATTCATGGTTCCCCTGAATGCTTTCTTTTATGAAACCCCCCTTTTCCTGGAGTGGCGTCACATTGCCCACTTGGTTGTACTTCTTGGAACTCTGAGATTTATGGTGAGTGACTGTCCAATATTTCTAGACATTCCAGATTGCAGACTGGAAGCTGGAAGTAAACTGTTTGGGGTGCTCAAATCTGGCAGAGTTTCACTGTTTAAAGGCAAAACAGAAAATATCTAGAAAGTCAGATGCCCCCGGGAGAGAGTTTTTTGAAGCGGGTCTCTCTTGGGCTGATTATAAGACTAATCAGCCATTTATCAAGCAAGCCATTATGTATCTGACCATATGAATAAACATAATTCATGCAAATATAATTTATGTTAAATACATTCTCGAGTTATTATGCACAATATTTTCTTCATCAAAAAGCAGTGACCAAAAGTGCACATATATTTGCAGTACTTTTTTTCAGCATCTTGAATATCCCATTTTCCTCCTGCCATTGATGAAAGAATAGCAGTTCCTCTGATTAAGTTCTCCCCTCCATACATGTCCCAGGCATTTGGAAGAGGGTTACTTATTTCAGAGGCTATACATTAGGGTGATATTCTTAGATAGTCTGGTTGTTTAAGGTTTCAACAGTACTTCAGATTTTGTACTATTAACAAATCTTGATATCCTAGGAGAGCCCTGTCCTGGGCTCATTAATAAACAAATTTGAATGCTGCAGTCTCAGTCCTGACCTCAGAGGTACCCATTAGTGACTTTTCTCCATTGTACTGTAATGTAATCATAGGCACTGAAGTAGCAGACCATTTTCTTTGTTAATCAGAAATAATTTACAATCATTACAGCTCCAAAAAAAACCAAAAAAAACCCTGTGAATTTCCTTTGTTTTTTTTTTTTTTTTTTTTTTTTTTTTTCGGTATGCGGGCCTCTCACTGCTGTGGCCTCTCCCGTTGCGGAGCACAGGCTCCGGACGCACAGGCCCAGCGGCCATGGCTCACGGGCTTAGCCGCTCCGCGGCATGTGGGATCTTCCCGGACCGGGGCACGAACCAGTGTCCCCTGCATCGGCAGGCGGATTCTCAACCACTGCGCCACCAGGGAAGCCCTTTCCTTTGTTTTTGAATGAAAAAACTTGGGAGCTCCTCTCAATGCTCATATTCTTAAAATATAAATTATATAACTTAAATAATTATTGCAAACATTAAGGGACTTTCTGTGTACAGCCTTTTAGAAAAGAGTCAGTTTATTTACATGTAAATCTCATGTTATAGTTGCCAACTCTGGACATGAAAAAGTACCAGAATTTATTAATATTAGTATGCCTCTGTTAGGAGTATATTGCCATGCCTGAAGCCCTGAAGCCCTCTTCCTCTCCATGCTTATATCATTCTTTGAAGACAAACCTATTCAAATGTCCCAAATATAATTTCACGGGATGTTTTTTTTTTTTTTTTTTTTTTTTTTTTTTTTTTTTTTTTTTTTGTGGTACGCGGGCCTCTCACTGTTGTGGCCTCTCCCGTTGTGGAGCACGGGCTCCGGACGCGCAGGCTCAGCGGCCATGGCTCACGGGCCCAGCCGCTCCGCGGCATGTGGGATCTTCCCGGACCGGGGCACGAACCCGCGTCCCCTGCATCGGCAGGCGGATTCTCAACCACTGCGCCACCAGGGAAGCCCCACGGGATGTATTTTTAAATCTCTTTAAAAACAAACTATTGTTCATCTATGGAGCAGAGATAGTGTATATTTCCAGTGTCACATGCATCACTGTCCATTCTCAAGCCTCTCTTTCCTTGCCATTCATTAGGATGTATCTACATACTGAGAATCTTAATGCAAGAGGCTCTGCTGTTCAGGTATCACCACAAATGCCAGCAAAAGTGGCAACTGTGTTTTATCACTAAGCCAGTGTATGTCCAGGCCGGGTAACTGTACACCCTGGTGTAAGTTGTGCCCTACACAAGAACACCAGGTCACCGGGTAATTGGGGCCAAAATCCGGCTGCATTCATTCCACAAGCCATGTGCCTGAGAGACTAAATCTGTCCAAAGAGTACAAACGCACTTCATGGGATAGTGGTGGCCCTTTGGCCAGCATAACTAGCCTTCAATCAAGTATGAGAAAACTTGTATAGTCCTTGCAACCAGCAGGCATGCAACAGTCAACTTGGCTGAAGGAGTAGAGTAGATTTTTCTTTATGAAAATGTACACTTGTGCACTAATAATCATCTCATCTAGTCATGCCACTATGGATAATGGATGATTTCACCTCAGATTCATTGCAAAAATGTCATCCCTGTAAACCCAGCTTCTTTCCAGAACTGAGGCTACTCTCATATTCTTATATCCCTAATAATTAGCCTACTAAAGAGTGTGTGTTCATGTTTATTTAATAAATATGTAAGTAAAATAGTACTAGAATAAATTTTATCCCCTATAATTCTCAGGTTCTGTGGATTCTGTTATCATAATCCTGAATGCTCTTGTGGTCAAAATCCCTTAAGAAAAGGGGATGGACCTACCTTGAGACATTGGGTTTGCATTCCAAGGACAGGCAAACAAGTCCATCTTTCTTCATTTTTATAGATATCCCACATTTTCTTGATTGTAAGGCACACACACTTTTATATTTCAGATATGTTTATAGGTAAGTTTAAATATGGTGGGTTTTTTCACACAAAAGGTATTATTAAATCAGTGATATATCTTATGATGAATACTGCCTTAAAATTAAGGAATTTTGATTTCTAAGTATAGTGTTCCATCTGTTATCACTGTAACAATTTTGCTCAGCCCAGAGCAAAGGGAAGCAGAATTTCTCTAATCATGGGCTACAAGTTTCTGACTTGAATTTTTTTCTATGTGTTATTTAGATTCACCAACCTTTAACATTAATTTCTTAATACTGTTCATCTTTTCTAAAGTAAACAATTTTAATTGTTAACTGTGAAATATATGTAAAATTTACCATCATAACTATTTTTAAGTATACAGTTACATAGTGTTAAGTGTATTCATATTGTTATGCAACTCATCTCCAGAACTTTTTCATCTTGTAAACTGAAACTCTATACCCATTAAACAACATAAATAATCTTTTGTTAAAGTATAACATATATACAAAAAAGTGCATTAATCGGAAGTAGTATAGAGCTGTGGGTTTTCACACAACGAATACATCCATGTAACCACTATCTAGATTGAGAAATAGAACATTACCATTATCTCTCTAGATATACAGTTGTTTTTTAGATACTGACTTTGGATCCAGCAACATTGCTAAATTCACTTGTTACAGAGTAGATTCTTTTGGATTGTCTACATATGTAGCCATGTTATTCATGAACAGTGATACTTTTATTTCTTCAACTTATTGATTTACTGTGCTGTCCTTGACTTATTGTACTGTTTAGGACTTTCAGTAAAATGATGAATAAATTGGGAGATACTGGGTATCTTTGTTTCATTCCCTCATCTTGGGAGGAAGCTTTCTAGATTTCTCCACCAGGTATGATGTTTGCTGTAGGTTTCTGTAGCTACTCTCTCACATTCCGAAAGTTCCCATCTATTCCTAATTTACCAAATGTTTTCATCCTGAACAAGTGTTGAATTATTTCACATTTTTTTTCCTGTGTGTAAATTGAAATAATTATATAATCTTTTCTCTTTATTGTGATGAATTATATTAATTGATTTTCAGATGCTAAACTAATTGTCTGGAGGATTTTTTATCAGACCAGTATTATTTTTTTCTTATATTTTGGAAGAGTTATCTGGTAAACTAAACTGGGCCTGGATATTTCACTGTGGGAAAGTTTGTAATTCAGTTTCTGATAGATGTGGGATTGTTCAGATTTTCTATTACTTTTGCTAAGGTTTTTTTCGAGGAATTTGTTCAAATCACCTAAAATTTTTAATTCACCAGCATAAAATTTTTGATAATATTCTTATATTTTAATACATATATGATCTGTAGTGATATTCTTTTTCACTTACAATATTGATTATTTCTGTCTTTTTATAAGATCAGTATTAATAGAATTATATCAATTCTTTTTTCAAAGAATCATTCATTTTGTTGTTTTTTTCTCTATTGTATATTTTAGGACATGGGTATACTTTTTAAAAATTAATAGAGCAATTTTAGGTTTACAGAAAAATTGAACAGACAGTACAAAAAGTTCCCACAGATTCCCTCCCCTCCTCCTTGCCCTCAGTTTCCCTCATTATTTGCATCTTGCTTTGGTGTGGTACATTTGTTACAATTGATTAACCAATATTAATGCATAATTACTAACTGAAGTCCACAATTTAACATCACTGTTGTTTTGCCTTTTCCAGAATGTTTTATAATTGGAATCATACAGTATTGTAGCCTTTTCAGATTAGCTTCTTTTCCTTAGCAATATGCATTTAAGGCTCTTTCATATCTTTTCATGGCACGACAGCCCATTTCTTTTTTTAATTGAGTAACGTCCCATTGTATGGATGTATCACTGTTTATTTATCCATTCACCTATTAAAGGAAATCTTGCTTGCTTCCAAGTTTTGGCAATTATGAATAAAAACTTCTATAAAGATTTGTTTGCAGGTTTTTGTGTAGACAAAAGTTTTCAATTTATTTTGGGTTAATACATAGGATCATGATTGCTGTATTATATGGTAAAACTGCTTATCTTTGCAAGAAACTATCATCTGTTCAGATCTTTTAGTGAGGTATCTGTTAAGTTCTTTTGCCCACTTTTTAATTGAGTTGGTTATTTTCTTACTGTTGAATTTTAAGAGTTCTTTATATATTTTGGATATATATTTTCTCCAAGTCAGTGGCTTATCTTCTCACTATTTTATCAGTGTCCTCTACAGAGCAGAGATGTTTAATTTTAATGAAGTGCAACTTAATTTTTC
The DNA here is from genome assembly GCF_026419965.1 of Kogia breviceps. NCBI lineage: Eukaryota > Metazoa > Chordata > Mammalia > Artiodactyla > Physeteridae > Kogia > Kogia breviceps. The sequence continues at coordinate 35,250,647 of NC_081318.1, read as the reverse complement.
TTTCATGGATCATGCTTTTATTATTGTATCTAAACAATGCCAAACTCAAGGACCCCTAGTTTGTCTTCTATGTTATCTAATAGTTTTATAGTATTGTGTTTTACATTATGTCTGTGATCCTGATTCCATGTTTTTAAAATTTCATTGATTTCTGTCCTTAACTTTATTACCTTTCTTCTACTTTCTTTGGCTTTAATTTACAGTTCCTTTTTTATTTTATTTTTTAAAATATCATCATCTTTTTTTATAGATCATCTTTGTTTTAATTTGTTTTTTAAATTTTTGTTGGAGTATAGTTGCTTTACAATATTGTGTTAGTTTCTACTGTACAGCAAAATGAATCAGCTATATGTATACATATATCCCCTCTTTTTTGGATTTCCTTCCCATTTGGGTCACCGCATAGCAGTAAGTAGAGTTCCCTGTGCTATACAGTAGGTTCTCATCAGTTATCTATTTTATACATAGTATCAATAGTGTATATATGTCAATCCCAATCTCCCAATTCCCCCTTGGTATCCATACATTTGTTCTGTACATCTGTGTCTCTATTTCTGCTTTGTAAATAAGATTGTCTATACCAATTTTTCAGATTCCACATATATACGTTAATGTATGATATTTCTTTTTCTTTTTTGAATTACTTCACTTTGTATGACCATCTCTAGGTCCATCCATGTCTCTACAAATGACCCAATTTTGTTCCTTGTTATAGCTGAGTAATACGCCATTGTGTATATGTACCACATCTTCTTTATCCATTCCTCTGTTGATGGACATTTAGGTTGCTTCCATGTCCTGGCTATTGTAAATAGTGCTGCAATGAACATTGGGATGCATGTGTCTTTTTGAATTATGGTCTTCTCTGGGTATATGCCCTGTAGTGGGATTGCTGGTTCATATGATAGTTCTGTTTTTAGTTTTTTTTAAGGAACCTCCATACTGTTCTCCTACTGTTCCTTTTTTAACCTATCAAAGTAGACCAGTAGATCATGGATTTTTCAGTCTTTCTTTGTTTCTAATGTATGAATTTAAGGTTTTAAATTTCCCACTAAGCACAGTATTAGCTGCATCCCACAACTTGATATATTGTAGTTCCACAATCATTCCGTTTAAAATGTCTTCTAATTTCCATTATGATTTGTTTTCTAACCCATACATAATTTAGTCATTATTTAATTTCAAAATATTTTAGGATTTCTTAAATTACCTTTTAACTCTGATTAATTTCACAGTGGTAAGAAAACATAAGTCTTTCAAGCCCTTGAAATTTTTTGGCACTTGCTTTATATGGCCTTGGATATGATCTATTATGATAAAGTTTAATATGCACTAGAAAAGAGTGCATATTTTGCCATTATTTTGTACAGTGTTATGTATATATATGCATATAGATATATGTGTGTGAGTGTAACAATTAGATCATGTATTGATTGTCTTGTTCACATCTTCTGTTATCATACTGAATTTGTATCTGCTTATACAGAGTTACTGAGAGTGGTGTGTTAAAATCCCCCATTATGAGTGTGTGTTTATCTGCTTCTCCTTTTAGTTCTGTCAGTTTTTCCTTTATGTGTTTTAAAACTATGCTATTAGGCGCATGTATATTGATAATTAGTATATCTGTTTGGTAATGTAAACTTTTTATCATTCTGAAATATTCTCCTTAATCTCTAATAATGTTGCCTTAAAGGTTTAGTTGACCCTTGAACAACGTGGGGGTTAAGGGCACCAACCCTCCTCAGTCGAAAATCTGCTTATAACTGTGAGTTGGCCCTCCATATATATGCGGTTCCATATTCATGGATTCAACAACTGTGGATCATGTAGAACTTTAGTATTTGCTCCTAAAAGAAATCTGTGTATAATTGGACCCATGCAGTTCAAACCCCCCTTGTTCAAGGGTCAACAGTATTCTTAGCCTTAAATTCTTCTTTCTCTGATATTTGTATAGATAACTCTAGCTTTCTTGTGGTTAGTGCTTCCAAGTTAAATTTATTACTGTTTTTACTCTTAGTTTTTCTGTGTCCTTATGTTTTATTAATATCTCTTGTAAGCAGCATACAGTTTTATGTTTAATGAAATTATTGATATATAGCCATATATCTTTTGAATAAAATGTTTACTCATGACTTGTAAGAGATTCTAAAATATTCTTATGATTATGTTGAATTTGACCCCTAGGAAGGAATATGTACTATTTTTTTATAGTTTATTATAGATGTAATAATATGTTATGATTCCCCTGTATTCCAATGAAAAACCTGAGTTTCATCCCAGAAGCCTACTTAAATTTCATCAGTCAGATTGCTGTTTTCAATAGCTATGAAAACAACAAAATCTTAATGATATTTTGATACGTTTTCGTTCCTTATGTGAGCCCATCATGAGCCATGCATATCACTATGGAAAATGAATCTATTTATTATCACTTATTTTACCCATTTTAATCACATTTAAATAAATATTATTGTATAAAAAAATCCAAGGAATCTAGGAATTGTCCTAAGGATACAGTTCATTAAAATACTAATATTCTTTTCCAAAAATAGAGAACTATGCAATTGTAATATTGGAGATATTATGAAATTACTTCATGGTTACTTCTACACTATTGAAATATCTGTAAAAATGACACAAAAACATTATGGACCAATTTGCATCTTGAGTAGAAGAGGTTCATATCCTGGTATCACTGTAGCATTGAGTTTAATCACCAGGCCAGTGTATGTTGCAAAATAATGACTCTTTGCAGGTTTTGTTCTTATGGGACATTACATTCAGCTATGATGCCCATTTTTCCAGTGGTACCTAGTCAATGCCAAAGAGTAAGTTGTATGCTGTGAGGTCATCAAAGGCGAGGCTCAGGTGCAAAGACATCAAAGTTGTATTCATTAGTATCAAAACTTTACTCACTATTGTAAAACGAAAGAAGGGGGTCTTATAATTGCTGAGCATTACAAAATGTTCTCAGAGCATTTGACTTATATTAAAATTTAATAGTCACGATTATTTGGGTGTTAAATTACTTTTCCAAACTGGGATTAAAGGAATTCAAGAAAACCTGCTTTGCATCCTAAGAATGAAAGTATCCCTGACCTTTTATGGCTGGCATTTCTGCCATCAATAAATGTTTGTTGGTCTAATTGGTAACAAAGAGATTTGAACTACCTGACTTGTTACTGGAAGAATATTTTAGATGGTGACTGAACAGGAAGAAAGCAAAATTCTTTGAAGATGTTCTACCGTTTGGGGTTACAGATAAATTCCAGTGTCCTAACATAGACTAGCAAGTGGGAATTTTACCAAATTAAAGAATTGAAATTTTAAGTGATTTTGCAGGAAGAATGATTGGCCTATAGCTAATATCTTTTGTAGGAGATGGCTGATTTTCCCTACTGAAATTTCGATTATTACAAGTGACTTAAATTTTACCAAGGGAAGGTAAGGCTGAACTAAAAGCCTTAAAGAGCAAAGTCCCTTTAAATAATTTAACTCTAAAAACCAAAGTTATATGTTGATATTTGTTGTAAATCAATCCACAGCCTTTGGCTCCACTGTATGGTGTTTTAAAAGGTTTTGTTTTTTTGTTTTTTGTTTTTTTTTTTGCGGTACGTGGGCCTCTCACTGCTGTGGCCTCTCCCGCTGCGGAGCACAGGCTCCGGACGCGCAGGCTCAGCAGCCGTGGCTCACGGGCCCAGCCGCTCCGCGGCATGTGGGATCTTCCCGGACCGGGGCACGAACCCGTGTCCCCTGCATCGGCAGGCGGACTCTCAACCACTGCGCCACCAGGGAAGCCCTAAAAGTTCTTAATTGGAAAAAGTAATATTGACCAAGGAGTACAAACTTTCAGTTATAAGATGAATAAGCTCTGAAGAACCTAATGTACAACATAGTGACTATAGTTAATAATGATATATACTTAAAATTTGCTAAGAGAGTATATCTCAAGTGTTCACACACATACACACACAAAATGCTAACTTTGGGAGGTGATGGGTATGTTAAATAGTTAGATTGTCAATTCACACCATATATATATAGTACACCTTAAATATATACAATTCTTGTTTGTAAAAAGTAAATAAAAATCAGAGTCCTCCAAAAAAAATCAATAAAAGTGGATCTGCAAAACCATAGACTAGAGAGAGACTTTGGAAATGCCGTAGATGAAAGGATGCTTTCAACTTATGGTCTGACATGAACTATATGACCGTTTGCAACATTAAGTACAGAATAAGTATACCTAAGATTTTTGTTGTTTTCATAATGCTTTCTTATGTGTTTATATTTATTTATGCTTGTTTTGGGAGGAGGGGCAAACTTTTCATTTAAAATTGTCATATAAATATTTTTACGGTTTATTTCAAACTAAATATTTATTGAAATCTTTTTAGTAAATTCGGATTTTCAAAATATCATTGCTATAAAAATACAGTTTTCCAATAGAAATTAATAAATATTTCAAGATACAAAATTTATAAATAGCTTTCTCTGCTTTGGTTTTGCAGAGGAGAAAACATGGTTCTCAATTTTTAAGGCCAGTAGATAGAATGCACATTTCAGTTTGCACAGGATAGTCCTGGTTGACATCTGTCTCTTCTGGTTAATTACTAATATTGCCTCTTTTTACTCTCATACATATACCAGTAAATTCTATGGTCACCCTTTTGGGCAGCCAAGCCTGCTTAAGCCTTCAATAAAGACTCCCATACATCCTAGTCAGAGATATGGGGCTATCAGAGACCCCGAGGATTCAACAAAATTAAACCATCTCATAAGTGGTGAACAACACCTTAAATTTGGTAAAATAAAAGGAAAATTAATTCAAGTTCCAGTTCTTCCTCTTATTTATTCTGTCACATGTCTTGGTCTTTCTGAGCCTATAAAAGTACATAATAGGAAGTATGGCATCTAACAAATGACACAACAGAAGAAATGTGAAGATACTTGGTAAATTTTTAAATGCTATACAAATAGTGTTAGCAAACCCACAGTATGATTTAACTCAAAGTTGTACTTGTCATGAACACAGAGTTAAATTAAATGTAATTACTATGCAGGAGAATAATCTGTGCCCTGAAAATTCACATTTACATATTTTACCTTGCTATTATATCTTCACAGCAGATTAAGTGACGCCAAAATGCTGCAGGATGCCGAAAGTAAAAATTATATTCTTATTCATTTTCATTTCTACATGAAATATGAGCATTTTGTGTGCGATTTTAATACGATGATTGTAATAAAGCAGTATTCACATATTGAAGGTTTTAACCCTGATAACTTCAGGAAATTTTTTTTTTCTGAACAACTACTGTGTGTAAAAAACATTTTGCCAGATTGTGGAAGATCAGAGTAAATGAAGCACAGTCATTTCTCTAGTCTGGTTTTAGTGTAAATAATCACAATAAAAGGCAGAATGGGATAAATATAATAGAATAAACAAAGTAAAGTGAGCATAGAAAAGAGACTACTGCTAATCCAAGCGTCTGGAGATTATTTCACAGAGGCGGCCCCCCTATTGAGCCTTGAACGATGGGGAAAGTTTGGGTAGATTTTGGTGTTTGCCAACACAGTGCACTCCAGGCTGAGAGAAGTGAAAAAGCTTAACTAGTGGGAAACAGAATTGGCAGATATGCTCAAAGGGTAGTAGGTGTCCCACTGGCACTGATGAGTGCTGTGAAGAGATCTCTGAGGAGGTGGACCTGCAAAGGGGTTGAGGTTAGGTTGCTCTAGGCCTTGAATTTAAAGTAAGGAAAATAAACTGTTTTCTGTTGGATTGGGAAACCTTTTTAGTGTTTGACAAGGGCAGTGACATGATGAGATTTGTATTTGGGGAAGATAATTCTGGCAACAATAAGTAGTATTGATTGGAGAAGGGAAACATTAGGGGCTGAAGACCACTTCAAAGACAGTAACAATAGTCCCAATGAAAAATGGTGAAGTTAGAAATTCAGACTTGAGGGAATGTGAATGGCCAAGAGGGAGTGGGACTGAGGATGCATTGTAGGAACGATTGGGCAGTAGTTACTGACTGATTGAAAATAGAATTGAGGTAGAAGGAGGAATAAAAATTACCTTGGGGTATTGAGCTTGGCTGAGTGGGAAGATAATGGTGCCTGTTCAGTGAGACAGTATCCACAGCAAGAGAAGCAGCTTTGCAGGCAGGATTAAGCACCGAGTTCAGGTGAGGTCTAGTTATCTGTGTGTGTACAACTGGCAGCTTTATTTTCAGATCTTGAACTCAGAGAAGGTAAGTACATGTGCTTTATGGGTTATAAGATAAGCTTGCCAAAGCCAACTCACAGTCAAACTTCCTAGAATTTTCAAGAAATTTCCGCATTCTCAAGACCTATGAAAACTTTAAACATTTTGTGAAATTGGAGCCCACCTGAGCTACCTTTTGCCTTTGTCCTCTTATTCTGAACCATGAGGTCAGTAGTGATCAGAAAACTGAGTTATCTTATTAATTGCTTGTGACTAGTGGTTTTTTTTGTTTTTTGTTTTGTTTTGTTTGTTTGTTTTTTGTTTTTGTGGTACACGGGCCTCTCACTGTTGTGGCCTCTCGCGTTGCGGAGCACAGGCTCCGGACGCGCAGGCTCAGCGGCCATGGCTCACGGGCCCAGCCGCTCCGCGGCATGTGGGATCTTCCCGGACCGGGGCACGAACCCGTGTCCCCTGCATCGGCAGGCGGATTCTCAACCACTGCGCCACCAGGGAAGCCTGTGACTAGTTATTGAAGCAATCTGAATCCCCTTCCCTTTGCCCTCTCTTCATTCTCTCTTTGTACATACAGTCAGAAACAGCAACATGATTGGGAAAATGAGCCGATGTTGTACAGAGTGAGCCTCTGGTGACATAATGCATTGTAATCTGGAGAGACACCCTCACAAATAAAGCCATAGAGGTGGGAGTAAACACAGAGCCTTGGTAACAGTGTACTTAGAGGGAATGGGTTTTCCAGGCCCATAATAATCGAATTAGAGGAAAACCAATATTGAGTGCTTACAGAGTGTCAAGTACTGTGGTAACCCTTCGTACGCATTATCTCATTTAATGCTGACAATTAATGAGGTTTTTATATTATTATTCCACTTTTACTTATAAGGAAGCTGAAGCAGAGAGAATTTAAATGACTTGGCCACATTAGCTTTGCTGGTGGTACTTGGGACATTCATCCAACATGGCTGACTCTGGAGCCCACCTTTTAACACCAATGCTCTTTTATTATATGAACATGTCAGAGAGGAGAGGAGTAAGAATTCTATCTTGATCCAGCAGAGCTACACTAGATGAAAGCCTACCAAAATCAAGCTAGTTTTGTAAAGCCATGGGTACAAAACTGAGAAGATTCAATCTTATCCCATGTGGATAAAGACTCTGGGAAACTATAATCCACCAACCTATCTGTTGGCAAGTGCAAGGCTAAATACATCACAGCTGAAGAAGGAAAAGATGGAAAAATGTAGAAGAAGAGAAAAGAAGTCCTTTATACTAACTGGGAAGATGAATGCATTCAGGCTTTACTGCATCATCCAAAAGAAAAAAAATGTAAACATGTTTGGCATCTTCAATAGTATTCAGGAAAACACAGGTTTTATAAAACAGAGAGAGCTATAAGATCAGAACAGGTTGAGATAAGAAGAAAATGGTATAAGTTCGAAGAGAGCGAGCTGAAAATATGATGGAATAAAGATTGCAGAGAAATTAAAATGCAATATCAGAATTAATTTTTTCTTTGGAGATTTGGTAGTTAAAAGCCATGCTGACACTATAAGTCAGATCCCTAAGATGGAAGAGAAATTTTTATTCTCCACAATATAAAGGACATGTATAAAAGTTTTTAAAATGTGAGACAACCATAGATAGGGTAGAGAATGGAGTTTGAACCTAAAAACAACGCAAGTTCCTGAATACAAACATTTCTTGAATGGGAGGAAATCAGAACATTTGAAATAGAAATAGTATCTAAAATAAAATTCAAGAAATCATTCTTAAAAACAAATAGAAGAAATAAGGATAGGGAGAGAGAAAGAGGGAGAAAAGTGTATACCTTGATATTGGCAAATTTCTTGTAATATAAGCACAAAGGAAATAATTTTATAATTATTCAAATGGGGAGAAAAGCTTTCCTCAAATCAGATGGGTGACGTGAACTGACTTCAGATATTTTTTCTTCTGTAATACCAAATGCCTGAAGACAATGGGACCATATCCACAGAGCACTGAAAAAAAAAGTCTGTAAATCAAAATATTATGCTATATATTACTTTTATAGTGCCACCAGACAACTTCCCACAAACTTAGCAAATTAAAACTATGCATTTATTATCTCACAGCTTCTATGGCCCAGGACTCTGGGTTTTGATCAACTGGGTCTTCTGCTATGGATCATGATATACACTTATTACTTATGTAGGGATCCATGGACTGAAGGTCTAGCAGCTAAGTGTATACTTTATGCAGTTCTTCATAATTAACATACTGTGGTAACTAAATCTGAACTAAGTCATTTGGGGACTTATTTGATTTAGTTAAACTACTGCTAACTGAAGTTCTTGCATATCTGGACCATACAGAGCAAAGACTGTCTATATCTATAAAAGGAATGGGATTTGAATAGTAAAACTGTAATTTTTTAATTCTTTCTATTTTTTGGTATTTTAAAAATGAACGTTAAGGACTGTATATTACTTTTTAAAAAAAGAAAATAAATTTCATGTTAAAAGTGGGTTTAAAAATACAAAAAATGCACCAACTCTTGATGGTAGTGAAGATAATGGAATTATAGGTGATTTATGTATTTTAATATTTAAATTTCAACATGGAACATACATTATATATATCATCTTGAAACAATTTTTAAAGAAAGATAACTTCTGTAAACTTTTTCTACATTTATTTATGGTATAATTTAGTCAATAAACACGTATTGAGATCTACCATATACCAGCAACATGCTAGGGACTATGTATACCTAAGTGAATAAAGCATATTTTCCACCGTATTACGTCAGGGGAGAGACAGACGTTTAAACAGGTGAATTTTAAAATGGCTTAGTAGTTATTTTTACATACTGCAGCATAAAGGACAGGGCAATAAATATAAAAATCAGACGTTTCCCAATGTGAACTGATTGACTGAAAATGAAAGGTGTCCAATAACTCAGCTTTTTTAGTTTTTGCTTATATTGTCATTCCTTTTTCAATGCTGAAGTTTCTGTGAAGAAAAAGAATTTGAGATAAAATGTATAAAATTCTGTGGTTAAAGCATAAGAAATATGTTACCTGCTATCTTTGCACATCTATAGTGAGTTTTTTAAGAGTAATCAAAAAGCCAGTGGAGTTATTTTATGATGCTTCTTTATGAATATGCCAAAAGAAACACACATGCAAACTCTGTTTGCATTATTGGGGACACATGAAATGAAATTTGTTCTGATTCTTTTTGTTTGTTTGTTAGTTTTCTTCTTTGGAAACAGGGATTTTTACTGAGCCACCCAGGTGAGCAGTTTCAAAAATTCTAATCAAATCCCAACTGTACTCATTTTCAGTTTAGTATTTAAGGGGCTAGTATGTTGAAAAGACCATAGAGAAAGAATTATGTTATATTTTTGATGCCCTCGGAAACACCTCTGTTTTCCTATTTCCTAGTCTCCACACCCTACAACACCACTTAAAGGAAACATAGCTGGTATGTGGAGAAATATTCCTTCATTAGTTTATTCTTCAAAATCATTTTTGATTATATCTATTTTGTGGCAAATACCACATTAAGCCCTGAGTACACAGCATTAAACATAATGGTCTAGCCTTCCATACAAAGCTTAGGAAGAAGTAGCCTAAAGCATGATGCACTTAGCTAAATTCACAGGACCTAGCTCCATTCTGAATACTTTTTCACTGCTTCAAAGGCCTCCGGGAAGTTTTTATCTCTATGCATCCACCCCGTCCAACCTCAAGCTCGTATTTAGTTATAATTGCAATTCCTTTTTTATTCTTTCCAAAGGGAACCATCTTTACTGACAGCATCTAGGTAGTAACCAAACCATGACAATTACATCCTTAGAGATTTTGATCTAAGATAATGATTACCATATCGTCTCAATGTGAACAAATAATGCTGCCCTCACGGGTAAAGGTGTACAGAAAAAAGTTCAGAAAGTGGGGGAGGGAGGAAGTGGGACAGAGTAAGGTAGGCTAGGGGATGGGGAGCAAAAAGGAAGAGGGTTGAGAATAGAATAATAATAAAAAGCAATTTAGATTCATTATGAAAAACTTTTTCAAAGCTACTTTTTTAGGGAGTCTATAAAAGTTAATTATATGAAAAAACACCATAGCAAAGAGTTTAAAAATTCCTAGGTATGAGGCTGGATATAGTTCATACCAGCATGTTTCTTTCCTCTTAGTTTCACATGACAAAAATGGAAAGAGGTACATAGGCCTCTTAGGAACTGAGGGTTTGGTATCCTGGATTTGATCCAGAAGAACCTGAGACTGCGAGGATGGGACCTAGAATGCTCACTTCCCTAATAGGAAGAATTGCTAGTATTCTAGTATTCTCACCCTTTATATATTCTGACTGTTCTAATATGGGACCTAATCTTTTCCACATCTCTGTCTAGGATTCAGAGGTTATAGATTGACAAGTCTGTAGGTTTAGAAGCTTTGTGAAGTACATGCTGGCAAAACAATATTATCTTCTCTCGGGAAGTGAATGAGTGAATAAATGAGGTTCTGTAAAGGTTTGGATAAATCCCTGATTAACAGATTCAGAACTAGTGTTCAAGAGAAGGTTAAGAGTGTTGGAGGTGCACTCTTTTGAGGGAAATGGAGTGTCAGGAAGCCTGACTCTAAAATAGCGATACCTTTAAGTGACAGAACACAGGACTTGATACACACTTTGGCACTTTTTATATTCCTATAACCAAAGGGTTAGTAACTGTCTACCTCTTCCAGGTTTTGTCAACTGTATAAGACAATAGCATTTATCAAGCTCTTGATATCCACAGATGAAAAAAGTACCTTACGGATATAAATTCTATTCCCATGGTATCCCTGAAGAGATCTGATACATTTTATCTAATTTTCCTCTCCTCACCTTTATTATTTCAAATTAGAATTCTTGCTTATTAATACTATTTTGGAACACTTTTAAAAATATATTACACAGGAAAACCTCACTAGCCTGACAAGATCTTTAAACATTACTGTGGCACGAGGGTCACAACTAAGTTACTTTGTCTTAGTACGTCAGTGGTTTTGCTCAGAGGATTTTTTTATAATAACTTAAAACTGGTGGGAAGTATTTACCAATATGTATTTTGCATTTGATTAACTCTTTGAGGCATTATTCTTGGGACATATTTCTTTTAAAAAGCTGTGAGTTCCTTATAACCTTAATGTGTCCTATAACTGATTTTTAAAATTCTTTATTTTTTTTTAATTAAAATGTCTACATAGTTTAAAATTGAAAAAGCATAGGGCTTCCCTGGTGGCGCAGTGGTTGAGAATCCGCCTGCCGATGCAGGAGACACGGGTTCGTGCCCTGGTCCGGGAAGATCCCACATGCCGCGGAGCAACTAAGCCCGTGAGCCATGGCCACTAGGCCTGTGCGTCCGGAGCCTGTGCTCCGCAACGGGAGAGGCCACAACAGTGAGAAGCCCGCGTACCGAAAAAAAAAAAAAAAAAAAAAAAAAAAAAAGAAAAAGCATAAAAAGCAAAAAACTGAGTAATCCATAGCAAGCTTCCTCATTCGTTGTATGGCTGCATAGTATTCCACTGATGGATGTCATTTAGCCAGTCTCTAATGGATTGTCACCTGGGATGTTTCTAATTTGTCGCTAACAAAAATGCATCATATCAATAGTTCTGAACAAATGTCACTTCACATATACACAAGTATAACTGAGGAAAGTTTTAGAACTGAAATTCCTAGGTCAAAGAATGTGTTTATTTGTAATTTTGATAGATATTACCCAAATGCTATCTGTAAATCTGTTGCCATTTTATATTTCCGTAAGCTAGTGTCTACTTTCCACAATTTTACCATCACAGTGTTATTTAACAGTCTTATCTTTCCCAATCTGATAGGCTTCTCAGAATATCTTTAATTAGCTTTCTTTTATTTTGAATTATGTTGGATATATATCCATATGTAAGAGACACTTTTTTCTGCAAACTGTTTAGTACTTTGCCCATTTTTTCTATTGGATTGTTGGTCTTTTTCTTGTTGATCTATAGGCACTTTCACATATTAGGGAAATTCGAAATACAATTGTCATCTCTAATTTATGATTTACCTTTAATTTGATTTTGGTTTTTACTATGCAGATTTTTTCAAATGAAGTTGAATTTATTGGTCATCCTTTTATGGCTTCTTAGTTTTGTGCCATGGTTACTAGACCTTTCCTCCTCCGAGATTATACTACAGTTATTCCAGGTTCATCCATGTTGTAGCAGATGACAGGATTTCCTTCTTCTTTAAGGCTGAATAATATTCTATTGTATTTATTTACCACATCTTCTGTATCCATTTGTCTGTTGACAGACACTTAGGTTGTTTCTGTACCTTGGCTATAGTGAATAATAATTCAGTTACCTGGTAGAACAGATATCTCAAGATGATTATTTCATTTCCTTTGGATAAATACCCAGAAATGGGATTGCTGGATCATTTCACAGTTCTATTTTTAATTTCTTGAGGACCCTCCATACTGTTTTCCATAGTGACTATGCCAATTTACCTTTCCACCAACAGTGCACAAGGGTTCCCTTCTCTCCACATTCACACCAGCATTTATCTCATCTTCTTGATAGTAAACATCCTAACAGGTGTGAGGTGATATCTCGTTGTTGTTTTGATTTGCATTTTGCATTTCCCCGATGATTAGTGAAGATGAGTACCTTTACACATACCTGTTGGCCATTTGTATATTTCCTGTGGAAAAATGTTTATTCAGACCCTTTGTCCATTTTTAAAGTGGGTTATTTGGGGTGGTTTTTTATGTTTTTTTTTTTTTTTTTTTTTTTTTTTTTTGCGGTACGCGGGCCTCTCACCGCTGTGGCCTCTCCCGCTGCGGAGCACAGGCTCCGGACGTGCAGGCCCAACGGCCATGGCTCACGGGCCCAGTCGCCCCGCGGCATGTGGGATCTTCCCGGACCGGGGCACGAACCCGTGTCTCCTGCATCGGCAGGCGGACTCTCAACAACTGCGCCACCAGGGAAGCCCTGGGGTGGTTTTTTTTTTTTTTTTGAGATTCAGTTTTGTGAATTTCTTGTATATTTTGGATATTAACCCCTATCAAATATGTGGTTTTCAAATATTTTCCTCTTCCATAGACTGCCTTTTCATTTCATTGATGGACTATCTGTTGTTTTGGTGTTGTCTCCTTCTACCTACTAAAGAATTTTGCTCCACCTTTTTCTCATGTTCCTGCAGCACTTCCCTCACTACTAGTCTACTTACCTCAACATAGAAACATGCCCCAGGTCTTCTGTCTTAAAAAATTAAGACTTTCTGAAATCCACACACTCTTCCGGTTTGGCAATTCACCTTCATTATAACCTGCTTGATTAAAAGAAAGGTCTACCATCTCCAATGTATTACTGCCCCTTTACTCCTCATCATTCTATAATCTGACTTCTGACCAACCTTCCCCTGAGGTTATTTTAACCCATTTCAGTAACCTCCACATTAACCAAGACAAGGAACATTATCTCTTCCTTATCTTAACCTGTTCACTTCATCTGACTTTGTTGATCAAGATTTCTTTCTAAAACACTCTCTTTTCTTGGATTTTATACCTTTCTGCTGGTTTCAAAAGAGACTGCTCAAGCTAGGTCTTCTCAATATCCTCTCTAGGCTCTGATTCCTCTCTGTATCCTCAAATGACAAATGTTTACTTTCCCCTTTAGATTACTTTCTATGATTGTCATATAAGTTATTAGTTGCATGATTAGTGATTTGCTGCCTATGTCCTCTATTAGGATGTAAACAGGGATTGTATTGGGCCCTTGCTGAGCTCTTCAACCTTACCTCCACCTCATTCCCTTTACTCCAGATCAAGTTCAAGTTAGTGTGAGCTTCTTCTCCGTTAGTTTGAATCCTCTTTGATCCTATTTAATATGTGGCTTTTTCTCATCCTTCACGTCTTAGCTTAAATGCTACCTCTCAGAGAGGTGCTCCGTAACCCTACTAAGATGATCTGCCTTATTATTCCTTAACACCTTCTTTATTTCCTTCTAGAACATATCAAAATTTGTAATTATTTTGCGCATTTCACCAGTTTACTGATTTAATTTATTTCTTCTTCATTAGAGTATTAACTTTTCAAGGACAGTTTTTGTTCCTATAGTATTAGCTCCTAGTATGTGTCTGGCATACATTAGCTGATTAATAAACGTGTGTTGATGGAAGGAAGAGAGGAAGGAAGGAAAGAAGAAAGGAAAGGAGAGAGGGAGGGGGCAAGAAGGAAGGTCACTTATACTGGTTCACCATCATTTCCCCAGTACTTAGCATAGGGACTTTCACATTATTAGTGTTTGATAAATATTTGTTTAGGAAATTAACCACCCCAGAATTTTATCCTCAGTCCTCTGCTCTCCTTGCTCTACACAACCCATACAGATTCTTGGGTAACTTCACCTACACTATTATCTCAAATACCATTGGTATGCTAATGACTCCCAAATCCAAATCTGAGGCCACTACTCTCTAGTTCAAGAACCACATATTTAGCAGCCTGGATATCACAGGGCCCTTAAACTCAGCATGCCCAATATTAAACATATTGCCTTCCTCTCAAAACTAATTCTTTTCCTGTATTCTCTACCTTAGTCAATGAGACCATCATCTGCTCAGGTACCTTGTGGTTGTCTAGATTGCTCCTCTTCTTTCACAGCTTCTGCATGTAATCAATCAAGTCCTATATGTTCAAATTCCTTACCATCTCTCAGCCCCTCCTTTCCTCTCTAGCCCATGCAAGTAGTCTAAAATGTCCATGATAACCCCTCACTAGCGTTATTGCCGTGGAGAGTACTAAAATTCAAATCTGGTCCTATCACTTTTGTTAAACTCTTCAGGATCCCCATGTTTCCCAACCTTCTATTCATATAATGCTTGTAGAAGGAAATTTTAACTTCTAAATTTAGGAACCTGGCCCTTTTACCATCTGGCTCCTACCTACATATGCTACGTGTACCCCACACTCCAGTCATAAGGAATGATTTTTTATTGCTTTCACCCATGCCTCATTTCTGCTTAGAGAGGTCTTTCAATATCCTTGATTCCAACTTATCCATTAAAACCCAACTTAAGCATTACCTCTTCTTGAAAGCTTTTCCTCATTATGCTGTGCTGATATCTGCTTTATTTCTTCTGTACATTCTTCTGTCATGATGCTTGCCACACTGAACTATAATTGTGCATTTACTTACCTTCCCTTCTACCATCACAAGTTAGCAGACATTGGTTGGATGAATGAATGACTGCAGGACGATTTATTCTTCACGAAGTTATATAACAAGTAGAAATTGTGGTTAGAGCCAAAGTTGGAGGAACAGTAACATCTAGATACCAAAAAAACCTGACTTACTAGTACAGATTAAACCAGAAACAGGGGATGGGGCCTAAGACACAATGGATTTTGTGAGCAAGAGTTAGAACCCAAATATTTAGAAACCAAATAACAGGTACCGGTAGAAATTGATGCAGAATAGCCCTTATCAGGCTTAGGCTACTCTGAGGCCAGGTTTGGGTTTGACAAGGACACACTTTCTCAGACAAAGTTTGCCTGCTGCACAACCAACAAAACCAAAATCTTTAGCTTGGCATGTATTTTGTACCAGAATATTCCTTTTGAATAAATAGTAGAATGCATAAATGTATTTTATGTGAACATAGTAATGTTCACAGAACACTATTACCAGATACCATGTATCACTTTTTTTTTTTACTTTTACTTTCTGATATAAACCCCTCAGGATTCAGTGTAGATTACGAGATCCCCAACGATTTTAATGTTTTTAGATCTTAAGTCTGAGCGGAGATTACAGAGAAGATAGCCTCTCTTAGCATTCCAGTTCTATAAACTGAGGCCACTTATTATGTATAATGAAGTCTCTTTGAAGGAAAAATTCATTTGGGTAAAGAGGGAAGGTAGATAATTTGAGTGGTTACTGTGTGTTATGTATTTACATGCAGTATTATAATTAATTATCAGAATAACCAAGTAAAATGGATATTCTTACTTTAATTTTACTGATAGAGGAATAGTGTCTCAGAGAAGTTAAGTAGCTTGACCAAAGTGACAAAGCAAACAAGTGGGAGATTCAACATACACTTCGAATTTTTCTGGTTTCAGAGTCTGACACGGCATCCAGGCTTTTTGTTGCTATCTGCATCTTCATTAGTGTTGTTTTTATCGTCATTTGAAAGAAGAAATATTTGTATTTGCGTTATCTGTTTGGCCCTCTGGTGTGGTATAAATGTATGGAAAATGAAATGGCCACTTGTGAAAAGAAACTTGAATACTAGTCCTATTATCTTCACTAATCATTAAATAGCTATCTGTGTAAAACCAAACTAGAGGCATCTTTTCAATCAGTAGGTCCAGTTTTATCACTTAGATTTCATCTATAAAGAGTAATCATTTTTAATATATTTTCTAAGTAGAATTTAACTGTTTTCATGGTACTGTGACAGTTTATATTGGATTTGAAACATGTGTTCTGAATCTAGGAACTTAAATCTGCATTAGGTATAGTATAAAAGAGACTAAAGAAACAGTAATTTATAACAAATAAGCTTCACTGAGAATTGAATGTGATGCTGTTTCAGGAAATGTTATTAGGCTTTTTTATTTATGAAAATTTGTTAGGCCATTGTGATTTAAAAATTGCAGTGGTGGAATTTGTATATCCATTTTTTTTTTTTTTTAAGAAACTGTATTATCCTTTGGGCCAAATTATTCCTTCCAGATTTCTATCCAGTTAGCCATAATATTTGAAAATGCGGTAAACTAGCTATCAAAGTCCTGGCCAAAAGTACCAAATGTGAGAATAACATTTTCTCCTTAGTCTTGCCCTGAAGGACCTCTTGTGAATAACTGACCATGGCTAGAAAAATGATATCACCAAATCAGAATGTTTTCTTTCATTCAGTCATGGTATTATATTCAGTGTAGCTGGAAATTGTTTTGCATGACAGTACACATGTAAATGCCATTGCATATGTCATTTATGGTGTACACGATTGTTATGCAAGATTCACAGTGATCACATTGGGGAAAACTGTCTCTGATACACTAAATAAAACGGGCTTAGTAAAAATTGCTAGCAATTTTTTTCTAGACATATAATGACATGGTAAGAGCACAAAACAAAACTACCAGCAACAAACCATTTCTCAAGCTGTAATATCTACAGGACAAGTGATCTAAATTGCTGAAACAAGGGGAGTTTATCACTGCACTGCAAAAGAACTTGAAATATAACCTAAAGGCAAGTGAAATACTGATTCTAAGCTTTGAAATAGCAGCAACAAATTTACCTACAGACAGAAGATGCATGGAAGCAATAAATGAATTATACAAATCTTACACATGCAATCTGATTATTCTGACCAAAGTGTTAATTGGATCCTAACTGCCAGATCTGATATCTGTGGTCTTGTAGTGGGAAACCTTTCAAAGTGATGAACTGTAATTCACTGAGCTGCTTGAAGCACTTGTAATTTACTACATGTCATGCTATGAAGAGGCTGACCTAATGGACTTTACATTACCTATAATGTTAGAAACCTTTCAACAAGACTAGTTGGTAAAAAGTAATCGTGGAAGTCTATTGAGACAGGATGAGCAAAACTCTATCTTAAACTCAGCTTTATAATCTTCGGGAAAGTCAGTTATTAAACAAAATAGGTGCAACTAAGGAAAAAATAGTACTC